>NC_139325.1:41797500-42092500 GCF_056507025.1 Lutjanus erythropterus
GTATGCATGGTCATATGTACGTATGTATATATGCTCATATGTATGTATGCTCATATGTATGTATGTATGTATGTATGTATGTATGTATGTATGTATGGTCACATTTATGTATGTATGCATGGTCATAAGTATGTATGTATGTATGTATGTATGTATGTATGTATGTATGTATGTATGCATGCTCATATGTATGTATACATGCTCATATGTATGTATGTATACTCATATGTATGTATGCATGGTCATATATATTTATGTATGTATGTATGTATGTATGTATGCTTGGTCATATGTATGTATGTATATATGCTCATATGTATGTATGATCATATGTATGTATGTATATATGTATGTATGTATGGTCACATGTAAGTATGTATGCATGGTCATATGTATGTATGTATGTATGTATTCATATATGCATGTATGCTCATATGTATGTATGTATGTATTTATGCATGGTCATATGTATGACCATATGTATGTATGTATGTGTGTATGTACGTATGGTCATATGAATGTATGCATGGTCATATGTATATATGTATGTATGTATGTATGTATGTATGTATGTATGTATGGTCATATGTATGTATGTATGTATGTATATATATAGATGTATGTATATATGTATGTATGTATGTATGATCATATGTATGTATGTATGTATGTATGTATGTATTTATGTATGTATGTATGTATACTCATATGTATGTATATATGCATGGTCACATGTATGTATGTATGTATGTATGTATGTATGTATGTATGTATGCTCATATGTATGTATGTATGTATGTATGGTCATATGTATGTATGTATATATGCTCATAGGTATGTATGCTCATATGTATGTATGTATGCATGTATGTATGTATGTATGCATGTATGGTCACATGTATGTATGTATGCATGGTCATATGTATGTATGTATGCTCATACGTATGTATGCATGGTCATATGTATATATGTATTCTCATATGTATGTATGTATGTATGTATGTATGTATGTATGGTCATATGTATGTATGTATATATGCTCATATGTATGTATGATCATATGTATGTATATGTATGTATGTATGTATGTATGTATGTATGGTCACATGTAAGTATGTATGCATGGTCATATGTATGTATGTATGTATGCATGTATGCTCATATGTATGTATGTATGTATGTATGTATGTATGCACGGTCATATGTATAACCATATGTATGTATGTATGTGTGTATGTACGTATGGTCATATGAATGGATGCATGGTCATATGTATGTATGTATGTATGTATGTATGTATGTATGTATGGTCATATGTATGCATGAATGGTCATAAGTATGTATGTATGTATGTATGTATGGTCATATATATGTATGCTCATATGTATGTATGTATGTATGTATGTATGCTCATATGTATGTATGTATGTATGTATGTATATATGTATGTATATATGTATGTATGCTCATATGTATGTATGTATGTATGTATGTATATATGTATGTATGCTCATATGTATGTATGTATGCATGGTCACATGTATGTATGTATGTATGTATGCATGTAAGGTCATATGTATGTATGTATGTATGTATGTATGGTCATATCCCTCTATGGTACACATTATGATGCCAGTGATGGAAATGTGTTTTTATGTCTCAAAATAGACTAAATAAACATAATCTGAAGAAATTTTATTTTTATTTTTATTTTTGGAAGTTTTTGGGGTTTGTTACCTGTAGGCAACATTGTACCATAATGGTGCATAAGTGAAAAAGAACGTTCCTTTTCCAATTTGAACATTGTTTATTTCATAAACATATGCAAAAATATTCAATAACATCAAGAAGTCACAATTCATTTTAAATTTTAAATTTGAAAGAATTATAAAAAGAATTTATATATATATGTATCGATGTATGTATGTATGGTCATATATATGTATGTATGTATGTATGTATGGTCATATGTATGTATGTATTCTCATATGTATGTATGTATGTATGTATAAATGCTCATATGTATGTATGTATGTATGTATATATGCTCATATGTATGTACGTATGTATGTATGTATGTTTGTATGTATGTATGGTCACATGTATGTATGTATGCATGGTCATATGTATGTATGTATGTATGTATGTATGTATGTATGTATGGTCACATGTATGTATGTATGCATGGTCATATGTATGTATGTATGTATGTATGCATGGTCATATGTATGACCATATGTATGTGTGTATGTATGTATGTATGGTCATATGAATGTATGCATGGTCATATGTATGTATGGTCATATGTATGTATGTATGTATGTATGTATGGTCATATGTATGCATGTATGGTCATAAGTATGTATATATATATATATATGTATGTATGTATGTATGTATGTATGTATGCATGGTCATATGCATGACCATATGTATGTATGTATGTGTGTATGTATGTATGGTCATATGAATGTATGCATGGTCATATGTATGTATGTATATATGCTCATATGTATGTATGATCATATGTATGTATATGTATGTATGTATGTATGTATGTATGTATGTATGTATGTATGTATGCTCATATGTATGTATGTATATATGCTGAAATGTATGTATGCTCATACGTATGTATGTATGTATGTATGTATGTATGTATGGTCATATGTATGTATGTATGTATGTATGTATGTATGTATGTATGGTCATATGTATGCATGTATGGTCATATGTATGCATGTATGGTCATAAGTATGTATGTATGTATGTATGTATGTATGTATGTATGGTCATATGTATGTATGTTTGTATGGTCATATGTATGTATGTTTGTATGCATGGTCATATGTTTGGTCATATGTATGAATGTATGCTCATATGTGTGTATGCTCATATGTATGTATGTATGTATTTATGCTCATATGTATGTATGTATGTATGCTCATATGTATGTATGTATGTATGCTCATATGTATGTATATGTATGTATGTATGTATGTGTATGTATGTATGTACGGTCATATGTAAGTATGTATTTATGTATTTATGTATGCATGGTCATATGTATGTATGTATGCTCATATGTATGTATGCATGGACATATGTATGTATGTATTCTCATATGTATGTATGTATGTATGTATGTATGGTCATATGTATGTATGTATATATGCTCATATGTATGTATGCTCATATGTATGTATGTATGTATGTATGTATGTATGTATGTATGTATGTATGTATGGTCACATGTATGTATGTATGCAGGGTCATATGTATGTATGTATGTATGTATGTATGTATGCATGTATGCTCATATGTATGTATGTATGTATGTAGGCATGGTCATATGTATGACCATATGTATGTATGTATGTGTGTATGTATGTATGGTCATATGAATGTATGCATGGTCATATGTATGTATGTATGTATGTATGTATGTATGTATATATGTATGTATTTATGGTCATATGTATGCATGTATGGTCATAAGTATGTATGTATGTATGTATGTATGTATGTATGTTTGTATGTATGTATGGTCATATGTACGTATGTATGTATGGTCATATGTATGTATGTATGTATGTATGTATGATCATATGAATGTAAGTTTGTATGCATGGTCATATATTTGGTCATATGTATGAATGTATGCTCATATGTATGTATGCTCATATGTATGTACGTATGTATGTATGTATGCTCATATGTATGTACGTATGTATGTATTTATGCTCATATGTATGTATGCTCATATGTATGTATGTATGTATTTATGCTCATATGTATGTATGTATGTATGTATGCTCATATGTATGTATGTATTTATGCTCATATGTCTGTATGTTTGTATGTATGTATGTATGTATTTATGCTCATATGTATGTATGTTTGTATGTATGTATGTATGTATGTATGTATGTATGTATGTATGCATTTATGGTCATATGTATGTATGTATGTATGCTCATATGTATGTATGTATGTATGTATGTATGTATGTATACATGTATGTATGGTCATATCCCTCTATGGTACACATTATGATGCCAGTGAGGGAAATGTGTTTTTATGTCTCAAAATAGACTAAATAAACATAATCTGAAGAAATTTTACTTTTATTTTTATTTTTGGAAGTTTTTGGGGTTCGTTGCCTGTAGGCAACATTGTACCATAATGGTGCATAAGTGAAAAAGAACGTTCATTTTCCAATTTGAACATTGTTTATTTCATAAACATATGCAAAAATATTCAATAACATCAAGAAGTCACAATTCATTTTAAATTTTAAATTTAAAAGAATTATAAAAATAATTTATATATATATGTATGTATGTATGTATGGTCATATATATGTATGTATGTATGTATGTATGTATGGTCATATGTATGTATGTATGTATGTATGTATGGTCATATGTATGCATGTATGGTCATAAGTATGTATGTATGTATGGTCATATGTATGTATGTATGCATGGTCATATGTATATATGGTCATATGTATGTATGTATGTATGTATGTATGTATGTATGTATGGTCATATGTATGTATGTTTGTATGCATGGTCATATGTTTGGCCATATGTCTGAATGTATGCTCATATGTATGTATGCTCCTATGTATGTACGTATGTATGTATGTATGCTCATATGTATGTATGCTCATATATATGTATGCTCATATGTAGGTAGGTATGTATGTATGTATGGTCATATGTATGTATGTGTGTATGCATGGTCATATGTTTGGCCATATGTATGAATATATGCTCATATGTATGTATGCTCATTTCAATCAGGAGAGACTAAGAGTAAAAGAGAAATGGTTTATTGGCACATACATGATATATGAAACATGAACAGTCTTTGGCGGTTAGACCCCACTGAGGTGAAACAATATGTATTTATAAATGGGGGTGATGAAGCTGTAGTGAAGAGAACCCCCCCGGGGTCTAGACACTGGTGGTGGTGGTGATGATGAGGTGCAAAGCAGAGACTTGTGAGGTGAAGTGGCTCTGGACTCCTGCTGCCTGGACCTGAAGGCTGGAGGAGAGGGCGTCAGGGAGGATCGAGGTGAACATCTTCTGCTACCTGGGTCCAGTGACTGGAGGAGAGAGGGGTGGAGGAGGGTCGCGCGATTGACTGAATGACAACTGATGGAGCAAAGACAGAGGTGATTTAAAGATTTGGCAGCAGCAAATTGGCTGGCTATCGTGACCGTGGCAAAATCTGAATGGATGGTAAAGACGAAGGTGAACGCCCACAAACAGCTGATTAGAGGGAACAGGAGGAGAGAGGCGGAGTAAAGGAAAGTTGTGAAAGAAGGCAGCGCAATAGATGGTCTTCCTGATTGAACTTACGCTGAGCTACATATGTATGTACGTATGTATGTATGTATGCTCATATGTATGTATGTATGTATGTATGTATGCTCATATGTATGTATGTATGTATTTATGCTCATATGTATGTATGTATGTATGCTCATATGTATGTATGTATGTATGTATATATGTATGCATGTATGGTCCTATGTATGTATGTATGTATGCTCATATGTATGTATGTATGTATGTATGTATGTACGGTCATATGTATGTATGTATGTATGTATGTATGTATGGTCATATCCCTCTATGGTACACATTATGATGCCAGTGAGGGAAATGTGTTTTTATGTCTCAAAATAGACTAAATAAACTTAATCTGAAGAAATTTTATTTTTATTTTTATTTTTGGAAGTTTTTGGGGTTCGTTGCCTGTAGGCAACATTGTACCATAATGGTGCATAAGTGAAAAAGAACGTTCCTTTTCCAATTTGAACATTGATTATTTCATAAACATATGCAAAAATATTCAATAACATCAAGACGTCACAATTCATTTTAAATTTTAAATTAAAAAGAATTATAAAAAGAATTTATATATATATATGTATGTATGTATGATCATATGTATGTATGCATGGTCATATGTATATATGGTCATATGTATGTATGTATGTATGTATGTATGGTCATATGTATGTATGCTCATATGTATGTATGCTCATATATATGTATGCTCATATGTAGGTATGTATGTATGTATGGTCATATGTATGTATGTTTGTATGCATGGTCATATGTTTGGCCATATGTATGAATGTATGCTCATATGTATGTATGCTCATTTCAATCAGGAGAGACTAAGAGTAAAAAAGAAATGGTTTATTGGCACATGCATGATATATGAAACATGAACAGTCTTTGGCGGTTAGACCCCAGTGAGGTGAAACAATATGTATTTATAAATGGGGGTGATGAAGCTGTAGTGAAGAGAACCCCCCCGGGGTCTAGACACTGGTGGTGGTGGTGATGATGAGGTGCAAAGCAGAGACTTGTGAGGTGAAGTGGCTCTGGACTCCTGCTGCCTGGACCTGAAGGCTGGAGGAGAGGGCGTCAGGGAGGATCGAGGTGAACATCTTCTGCTACCTGGGTCCAGTGACTGGAGGAGAGAGGGGTGGAGGAGGGTCGCGCGATTGACTGAATGACAACTGATGGAGCAAAGACAGAGGCGATTTAAAGATTTGGCAGCAGCAAATTGACTGGCTATTGCGACTGTGGCAAAATCTGAATGGATGGTAAAGACGAAGGTGAACGCCCACAAACAGCTGATTAGAGGGAACAGGAGGAGAGAGGCGAAGTAAAGAAAAGTTGTGAATGAAGGCAGCGTAATAGAAGGTCTTCCTGATTGAACTTATGCTGAGCTACATATGTATGTACGTATGTATGTATGTATGCTCATATGTATGTATGTATGTATGCTCATATGTATGTATGTATGTATTTATGCTCATATGTATGTATGTATGTATGCTCATATGTATGTATGTATGGATGTATATAGGTATGCATGTATGCTCATATGTATGTATGTATGTATGTATGTATGTATGTATGTATGTACGGTCATATGTATGTATGTATGTATGTATGTATGTATGTATGGTCATATATATGTATGTATGTATGTATGTATGCTCATATGTATGTATGTATGTATGTATGTATGTATGTATGGTCATATATATGTATGCATGGTCATATGTATGTATGTATGCTAATATGTATGTATGCATGGTCATATGTATGTATGTATTCTCATATGTATGTATGTATGTATGTATGTATGTATGGTCATATGTATGTATGTATATATGCTCATATGTATGTATGCTCATATGTATGTATGTATGTATGTATGTATGTATGTATGTATGCATGGTCATATGTATGTATGTATGTATGCATGTATGCTCATATGTATGTATGTATGTATGTATGTATGTATGTATGTATGTATGGTCATATGTATGTATGTATGCATGGTCATATATATGTATGGTCATATGTATGTATGTATGTATGCATGTATGTATGTATGTATGAATGTATGTATGTATGTATGTATGTATGTATGCTCATATGTATGTATGTATGTATGTATGTATGTATGTATGCATGTATTGTCAAATGTATGTATGTATGTATGTATGTATGTATGTATGTATGTATGTATGTATGTATGTATGGTCATATCCCTCTATGGTACACATTATGATGCCAGTGAGGGAAATGTGTTTTTATGTCTCAAAATAGACTAAATAAACATAATCTGAAGAAATTTTATTTTTATTTTTATTTTTGGAAGTTTTTGGGGTTCGTTGCCTGTAGGCAA
This sequence comes from Lutjanus erythropterus, assembly GCF_056507025.1. Lineage (NCBI taxonomy): Eukaryota > Metazoa > Chordata > Actinopteri > Lutjaniformes > Lutjanidae > Lutjanus > Lutjanus erythropterus. The sequence goes on from NC_139325.1 coordinate 41,805,232, forward strand.
CATTGTACCATAATGGTGCATAAGTGAAAAAGAACGTTCCTTTTCCAATTTGAACATTGTTTATTTCATAAACATATACAAAAATATTCAATAACATCAAGGAGTCACAATTCATTTTAAATTTTAAATTTAAAAGAATTATAAAAATAATTTATATATATATGTATCGATGTATGTATATATAGTCATATATATGTATGTATGTATGTATGTATGTATGTATGTATGTATGGTCATATGTATGTATGTATGTATGTATGCTCATATGTATGTATGCATGGTCATATATATGTATGTATTCTCATATGTATGTATGTATGTATATATGTTCATACGTATGTATGTATGTATGTATGTATGTATGGTCACATGTATGTATGTATGCATGGTCATATGTATGTATGTATGTATGCATGTATACTCATATGTATGTATGTATGTATGTATGTATGCATGTTCATATGTATGACCATATGTATGTATGTATGCATGTATGGTCATATGTATGTATGGTCATATGTATGTATGTATGTATGTATGTATGTATGTATGGTCATATGTATGCATGTATGGTCATAAGTATGTATGTATATATGTATATATGTATGTATGTATGTATGGTCACATGTATGTATGTATGTATGTATGTATGTATGCATGTATGGTCATATGTATGTATGTATGTATGTATGTATGTATGTATGGTCATATCCCTCTATGGTACACATTATGATGCCAGTGAGGGAAATGTGTTTTTATGTCTCAAAATAGACTAAATAAACATAATCTGAAGAAATTTTATTTTTATTTTTATTTTTATTTTTGGAAGTTTTTGGGGTTCGTTGCCTGTAGGCAACATTGTACCATAATGGTGCGTGAGTGAAAAAGAACGTTCCTTTTCCAATTTGAACATTGTTTATTTCATAAACATATACAAAAATATTCAATAACATCAAGGAGTCACAATTCATTTTAAATTTTAAATTTAAAAGAATTATAAAAATAATTTATATATATATGTATCGATGTATGTATATATAGTCATATATATGTATGTATGTATGTATGTATGTATGTATGTATGTATGGTCATATGTATGTATGTATGTATGTATGCTCATATGTATGTATGCATGGTCATATATATGTATGTATTCTCATATGTATGTATGTATGTATATATGTTCATACGTATGTATGTATGTATGTATGTATGTATGGTCACATGTATGTATGTATGCATGGTCATATGTATGTATGTATGTATGCATGTATACTCATATGTATGTATGTATGTATGTATGTATGCATGTTCATATGTATGACCATATGTATGTATGTATGCATGTATGGTCATATGTATGTATGGTCATATGTATGTATGTATGTATGTATGTATGTATGTATGGTCATATGTATGCATGTATGGTCATAAGTATGTATGTATATATGTATATATGTATGTATGTATGTATGGTCACATGTATGTATGTATGTATGTATGTATGTATGCATGTATGGTCATATGTATGTATGTATGTATGTATGTATGTATGTATGGTCATATCCCTCTATGGTACACATTATGATGCCAGTGAGGGAAATGTGTTTTTATGTCTCAAAATAGACTAAATAAACATAATCTGAAGAAATTTTATTTTTATTTTTATTTTTATTTTTGGAAGTTTTTGGGGTTCGTTGCCTGTAGGCAACATTGTACCATAATGGTGCATAAGTGAAAAAGAACTTTCCTTTTCCAATTTTAACATTGTTTATTTCATAAACATATGCAAAAATATTCAATAACATCAAGAAGTCACAATTCATTTTAAATTTTAAATTAAAAAGAATAATAAAAAGAATTTATATATATATATGTATATATGTATGTATGTATGTATGGTCATACATATGTATGTATGTACGTATGTATGTATGTATGGTCATATGTATATATGTATGTATGTATGGTAATATGTATGTATGTATGTATGCTCATATGTATGTATGTATATATGCTGAAATGTATGTATGCTCATATGTATGTATGTATGGTCATATGTATGACCATATGTATGTATATATGTGTGTATGTATGTATGGTCATATGAATGTATGCATGGTCATATCTATGTATGGTCATATGTATGTATGTGTGTATGTATGTATGTATGTATGGTCATATGTATGCATGTCTGGTCATATGTATGCATGTATGTTCATAAGTATGTATGTATGTATGTATGTATGGTCATATGTATGTATGTATGTATGGTCATATGTATGTAAGTATGTATGGTCATATGTATGTATGTTTGTATGCATGGTCATATGTTTGGTCATATATATGAATGTATGCTCATATGTATGTATGCTCATATGTATGTACGTATCTATGTATGTATGCTCATATGTATGTATGGTCATATGTATGTATATATGTATTTATGCTCATATGTATGTATGTATGTATGTATGCTCATATGTATGTATGTATTTATGCTCATATGTATGTATGTTTGTATGTATGTATGTATGTATGCTCATATGTATGTATATATTTATGCTCATATGTATGTATGTTTGTATGTATGTATGTATGTATGTATGTATGTATGTATGCATTTATGGTCATATGTATGTATGTATGTATGGCCATATGTATGTATGTATGTATGCTCATATGTATGTATGCATGGTCATATGTATGTATGTATTCTCATATGTATGTATGCATGTATGCTCATATGTATGTATGTATATATGCTCATATGTATGTATGCTCATATGTATGTATGTATTTATGTATGTATGGTCACATGTATGTATGTATCTATGCATGGTCATATGTATGTATGTATGTATGCATGTATACTCATATGTATGTATGTATGTATGTATGTATGTATGTATGTATGTATGTATGCAGGGTCATATGTATGTATGTATGTATGTATGTATGTATGCATGTATGCTCATATGTATGTATGTATGTATGTATGTATGTATGTATGTATGCATGGTCATATGTATGACCATATGTATGTATGTATGTGTGTATGTATGTATGGTCATATGAATGTATGCATGGTCATATGTATGTATGGTCATATGTATGTATGTATGTATGTATGTATGGTCATATGTATGCATGTATGGTCATAAGTATGTATGTATGTATGTATGTATGTATGTATGTATGGTCATATGTATGTATGTATGGTAATATGTATGTATGTATGTATGCTCATATGTATGTATGCATGGTCATACGTATGTATGTATGGTCATATGTATGTATGCATGGTCATATGTATGTATGTATTCTCATATTTATGTATGTATGTATGTATGTATGGTCATATGTATGTATGTATGTATGTATGTATGGTCATATGTATGCATGTCTGGTCATATGTATGCATGTATGGTCATAAGTATGTATGTATGTATGTATGGTCATATGTATTTATGTATGTATGGTCATATGTATGTAAGTATGTATGGTCATATGTATGTATGTTTGTGTGCATGGTCATATGTTTGGTCATATGTATGAATGTATGCTCATATGTATGTATGCTCATATGTATGTACGTATGTATGTATGTATGCTCATATGTATGTATGGTCATATGTACGTATGTATGTATTTATGCTCATATGTATGTATGTATGTACGTATGTATGTATGCTCATATGTATGTATGTATTTATGCTAATATGTATGTATGTTTGTATGTATGCATGTATGTATGTATGTATGCTGATATGTATGTATGTATTTATGCTCATATGTATGTATGTATGTATGTATGTATGCTCATATGTATGTATGTATTTATGCTCATATGTATGTATGTTTGTATGTATGTATGTATGTATGTTTGTATGCATGGTCATATGTTTGGTCATATGTATGAATCTATGCTCATATGTATGTATGCTCATATGTATGTACGTATCTATGTATGTATGCTCATATGTATGTATGGTCATATGTATGTATATATGTATTTATGCTCATATGTATGTATGTATGTATGTATGCTCATATGTATGTATGTATTTATGCTCATATGTATGTATGTTTGTATGTATGTATGTATGTATGCTCATATGTATGTATGTATTTATGCTCATATGTATGTATGTTTGTATGTATGTATGTATTTATGTATGTATGCATTTATGGTCATATGTTTGTATGTATGTATGGTCATATGTATGTCTGTATGCTCATATGTATGTATGCATGGTCATATGTATGTATGTATTCTCATATGTATGTATGTATGTATGCTCATATGTATGTATGTATATATGCTCATATGTATGTATGCATTGTCACATGTATGTATGTATGTATGCAGGGTCATATGTACGTATGTATGTATGTATGTATGTATGCATGTATGCTCATATGTATGTATGTATGTATGTATGCATGGTCATATGTATGACCATATGTATGTATGTATGTGTGTATGTATGTATGGTCATATGAATGTATGCATGGTCATATGTATGTATGGTCATATGTATGTATGTATGTATGTATGTATGTATGGTCATATGTATGCATGTATGGTCATAAGTATGTATGTATGTATGTATGTATGTATGTATGTATGTATGGTCATATGTATGTATGTATGGTTATATGTATGTATGTATGCTCATATGTATGTATGCATGGTCATATGTATGTATGTATGCTCATATGTATGTATGTATGTATGTATGCTCATATGTATGTATGTATGTATGTATGTATGTATGCATTTATGGTCATATGTATGTATGTATGTATGCTCATATGTATGTATGTGTAAGTATGTCTGTACGGTCATATGTATGTATGTATGTATGTATGTACCTATGTATGTATGGTCATATCCCTCTATGGTACACATTATGATGCCAGTGGGGGAAATGTGTTTTTATGTCTCAAAATAGACTAAATAAACATAATCTGAAGAAATTTTATTTTTATTTTTATTTTTGGAAGTTTTGGGGTTCGTTGCCTGTAGGCAACATTGTACCATATTGGTGCATAAGTGAAAAAGAACGTTCCTTTTCAAATTTGAACATTGTTTATTTCATAAACATATGCAAAAATATTCAATAACATCAAGAAGTCACAATTCATTTAAAATTTTAAATTAAAAAGAATTATAAAAAGATTTTATATATATATGCATGTATGTATGTATGTATGTATGGTCATATATATGTATGTATGTATGTATGTATGTATGTATGTTTGTATGTATGTATGGTCATATGTATGTATGTATGCTCATATGTATGTATGCATAGTCAGTATGTATGTATGCTCATATGTATGTATGCATGGTCATATGTATGTATGTATTCTCATATGTATGTATGTATGTATGTATGTATATATGGTCATATGTATGTATATATGCTCATATGTATGTATGCTGATATGTATGTATGTATGTATGTATGGTCACATGTATGTATGTATGCATGGTCATATGTATGTATGTATGTATGCATGTATGCTCATATGTATGTATGTATGTATGTATGTATGTATGCAGGGTCATATGTATGTATGTATGTATGTATGCATGTATGCTCATATGTATGTATGTATGTGTGTATGTATGTATGGTCATATGAATGTATGCATGGTCATATGTATGTATGGTCATATGTATGTATGTATGTATGTATGTATGTATGTATGTATGTATGGTCATATGTATGCATGTATGGTCATAAGTATGTATGTATGTATGTATGTATGTATGTATGTATGTATGTATGTATGGTCATATGTATGTATGTATGGTAATATGTATGTATGCATGGTCATATGTATGTATGTATTCTCATATTTATGTATGTATGTATGTATGTATGGTCATATGTATGCATGTCTGGTCATATGTATGCATGTATGTATGGTCATATGTCTGTAAGTATGTATGGTCATATGTATGTATGTTTGTATGCATGGTCATATGTTTGGTCATATGTATGAATGTATGCTCATATGTATGTATGCTCATATGTATGTACGTATGTATGTATGTATGCTCATATGTATGTATGGTCATATGTATGTATGTATGTATTTATGCTCATATGTATGTATGTATGTATGTATGCTCATATGTATGTATGTATTTATGCTCATATGTATGTATGTTTGTATGTATGTATGTATGTATGTATGTATGTATGTATGCTCATATGTATGTATGTATTTATGCTCATATGTATGTATGTTTGTATGTATGTATGTATGTATGTATGTATGCATTTGTGGTCATATGTATGTATGTATGTGTGGTCATACGTATGTATGTATGCTCATATGTATGTATGCATGGTCATATGTATGTATGTATTTTCATATGTATGTATGTATGTATGCTCATATGTATGTATGTATATATGCTCATATGTATGTATGCTCATATGTATGTATGTATGTATGTATGGTCACATGTATGTATGTATGTATGCAGGGTCATATGTATGTATGTATGTATGTATGTATGTATGTATGCATGTATGCTCATATGTATGTATGTATGTATGCATGGTCATATGTATGACCATATGTATGTATGTATGTGTGTCTGTATGTATGGTCATATGAATGTATGCATGGTCATATGTATGTATGGTCATATGTATGTATGTATGTATGTATGTATGTATGTATGTATGGTCATATGTATGCATGTATGGTCATAAGTATGTATGTATGTATGTATGTATGTATGTATGTATGTATGGTCATATGTATGTATGTATGGTAATATGTATGTATGTATGCTCATATGTATGTATGCATGGTCATATGTATGTATGTATGCTCATATGTATGTATGCATGGTCATATGTATGTATGTATTCTCATATTTATGTATGTATGTATGTATGTATGTATGGTCATATGTATGTATGTATATATGCTTATATGTATGTATGCTCATATGTATGTATGTATGTATGTATGTATGGTCACATGTATGTATGTATGCATGGTCATATGTATGTATGTATGCATGTATGCTCATATGTATGCATGTATGTATGCATGTATGTATGTATGCATGGTCATATGTATGACCATTTGTATGTATGTATGTGTGTGTATGTATGTATGGTCATATGAATGTATGCATGGTCATATGTATGTATGGTCATATGTATGTATGTATGTATGTATGTATGTATGTATGTATGTATGGTCATATGTATGCATGTATGGTCATAAGTATGTATGTACGTATGCATGTATGTATGTATGTATGGTCATATGTATGTATGTATGTATGGTCATATGTATGTATGTATTTATGTATGGTCATATGTATGTATGTTTGTATGCATGGTCATATGTTTGGCCATATGTATGAATGTATGCTCATATGTATGTATGGTCATATGTATGTATGTATGTATGTATGTATGTATGTATGCTCATATGTATGTATGCTCATATGTATGTATGCATTTATGCTCATATGTATGTATGTATGTATGCTCATATGTATGTATGTATGTATGTATGCTCATATGTATGTATGTATGTATGTATGTATGTATGTATGTATGCATTTATGGTCATATGTATGTATGTATGTATGCTCATATGTATGTATGTGTAAGTATGTATGTAAGGTCATATGTATGTATGTATGTATGTATGTACGTATGTATGTATGGTCATATCCCTCTATGGTACACATTATGATGCCAGTGGGGGAAATGTGTTTTTATGTCTCAAAATAGACTAAATAAACATAATCTGAAGAAATTTTATTTTTATTTTTATTTTTGGAAGTTTTGGGGTTCGTTGCCTGTAGGCAACATTGTACCATAATGGTGCGTGAGTGAAAAAGAACGTTCCTTTTCAAATTTGAACATTGTTTATTTCATAAACATATGCAAAAATATTCAATAACATCAAGAAGTCACAATTCATTTAAAATTTTAAATTAAAAAGAATTATAAAAAGAATTTATATATATATGTATGTATGTATGTATGTATGTATGTATGTTCATATATATGTATGTATGTATGTATGTATGTATGTATGTATGTATGTATGTATGGTCATATGTATGTATGTATGTTTGTATGTATGTATGGTCATATGTATGTATATATGCTCATATGTATGTATGCATAGTCAGTATGTATGTATGCTCATATGCATGTATGCATGGTCATATGTATGTATGTATTCTCATATGTATGTATGTATGTTTGTATGTATGTATGGTCATATGTATGTATATATGCTCATATGTATGTATGCTGATATGTATGTATGTATGTATGTATGGTCACATGTATGTATGTATGAATGGTCATATGTATGTATGTATGTATGCATGTATGCTCATATGTATGTATGTATGTATGTATGTATGCAGGGTCATATGTATGACCATATGTATGTATGTATGTATGTGTGTATGTATGTATGGTCATATGAATGTATGTATGGTCATATGTATGTATGGTCATATGTATGTATGTATGTATGTATGTATGTATGGTCATATGTTTGCATGTATGGTCATAAGTATCTATGTATGTATGTATGTATGTATGCTCATATGTATGTATGTTTGTATGCATGGTCATATGTTTGGCCATATGTATGAATGTATGATCATATGTATGTATGCTCATATTTATGTATGGTAATATGTATGTATGTATGTATTTATGTATGTATGTATGCTCATATGTATGTATGTATGTATTTATGCTCATATGTATGTATGTATGTATGCTCATATGTATGTATGTATGTATGTATGTATGTATGCATGTATGGTTATATGTTTGTATGTATGTATGCTCATATGTATGTATGTATGTGTATGTATGTATGTACGGTCATATCCCTCTATGGTACACACTATGATGCCAGTGAGGGAAATGTGTTTTTATGTCTCAAAATAGACTAAATAAACATAATCTGAAGAAATTTTATTTTTATTTTTATTTTTGGAAGTTTTCGGGGTTCGTTGCCTGTAGCCAACATTGTACCATTTAAGAACAACCCATTGAAATAAATGTGTAAAGTATAAAACTTTAAACTACTTAAATCAACAAAGATAACCATTACCATAACCATTTGAAAAACAAAAACAACAAATTCCAGTGTTTGATCATCACTGCTTCATTTCAGTGCATGTTTTCTGTCAGTCCCCCGTGTCTTTCCTGACATGTGTTGCCATCACTTGTGGTGTTGCTGCTCAGTGCTTATGGAACTCCATGAAGCAGTTTTTTTCAGGAGTGAAGCACAGGCAGGTGACACATTTTGTGCACTGTGATTTCACTATACCCTTACATCCAGGGTAGCTGCATCTGCCCTTTTTCTCCACCCAAATAGGCCAGTGGTCAGTGTTGTGTTTGCTATAGTGATTCCATAATGGTTCACTGTTGCAGGCAACATTGCAACTTTCCATGATGGCACGATGTTGCCTCAGGGCAACAGCTGCATTTTAACACGTATCCACTATTAAATTAGTAAATAAGTTGCATGAAACTATCAAAACTTAAAGTTTACTCACCTATTAGTGTGAAGACATTTTTTTCCAGGTGGAAAAGGGACAAAAAATAACTTTTTGAGAGTCTTTTTTTTGCAGCAAGACAGCAGAGCTGTCTCCTTAGAAAAAGCCCGCCAAGAAGGGTTTCAAAATCGCTTCCTGGAGGTCATGTGACAACCTAAAGCATTGTTAATGGTTCCCTATGGTTTTACCTCTTTTTTAAAGTATCGCATCATTTAAAGGGATGCATTGTGGAGATGTGACAGGGCAAAAATGGGTTTGTTGCCTGAGGGCAACATGGTACCATAGAGGGTTAAAGAGTTTTAAAGTCTTGTTCAATATAGCATGATGTTCATTTCTTAAATTATGGTTCCATTTAGAATAATATAGATCATATTCTAAATGGAATATAGATCATAAAGGCGAGCATGTTTTATGGTGGGGGTACCATGTCACTGACAAAGTGCATTGAGTACAACACACAGGGGTCACAAAACTCAGATCAAACTGTCAAACTAAAGAGTGCGGATCAAATATGAATCAGGATTCTGCGATTGTGTTGCCTATTTCTCACTTAAAATGTTTTCAGGAACATATGTTAGTGTACTGTTCAACTGTAATACAAGAAAGATCATGACCAGACAGGCCGCCATTATATCTGCTGAACACACAAGTCAAAACTAAACACCACAGTCAGTCCTCCACCAGCTCCAGATCCTCTTGTCAGTACTGTCTGTGCTCTGGTTGTAAACACGAGGCTTCGAAACAGTAGATTTGTCTGTTTTACAGGCAAGGAGATTTAACCAGTTTGGTTCCAACTGTTCCACCTGTTGGCTCCTATTTTAACGGCTCAAGGTTTGATGGTTCATCAAAGTCAAATTCAAGCGTTTTTTAAGAATTTTCAAGGTGTATTTTCAAGTTTTTCCAGCTGCATTAAATTAAATATTATATACATAAATTCAAAATTATTGTTTCACCTCTTCATTATATTAAATCAGATGTTATTGTGCTAAAACAAACAAAAATCTGTTTTGTGATAGCCCTCTATTGACAGGTGACACATTAAATGAAAACACATTATTTTTAAAATGTGTTAGCATCATATATAACCTGAGCCAATATCAGACTTATTTTATTCCTTTATTTAAAATGTGAACTACTCAGTCAGGTAGTAATTTGTTTTTACAGGAATGTGATTATAACTTCAATCTTTTTCAAGCACTTTATCCAAAGTCCAGGCACTTTTCAAACCTGATTTCCAGGACACAAACCAATAGACCAATCCTTACCCCAGTCCACCTCCAGGCTCTCTCTCAGGCTGCTGTGGTCCACCCTGCAGCTCACCCTCTCCCCTTTTTTAGGCGTGAGCTCCAGGTAAGAGTGAAGCTGGAAGCTCCAGTCCCCATTGGGCAGGACGTCTGTGGACGACACATCGCTGGTGACCTCCACCCCGTCTCTCAGCCAGCTCACCTTCACTTCCTGAGGAAAAAATCCCAGAACGTTGCACTCAAGCATGGACCGCTCCCCGTAGTCAGCTGGCTTGGCCTGACGGACCTTGACAATCGGAGGCACTGGAGTGTAGAAATGATTAGAGCACAAAATTAGCTAAATGGCCTGCTGGATGTGGAGTCTGCTTCAAGGCAGAGTGCAGAAGAGAGAGTCATGGGCTAAAACGTTCTCTTCAAGCCATTAAATTAAAGAACGGGAAGAGAACAATTGTTTCTTTTTTTCCAATGAAGCAAATTAAGCCAATGAAGTGGCAATGTTATGCATTTAATATCCTGCTTCACCCTCAGCTTTTTCAAGAGAAATAATAATAAACTTATAATAATAATTAAAAAAAAAACTTACCTTTTCTATTCAGTGTTCTCCTGAATAGTCTTACATTGTATCTGCAAAGAATCTCCACTTGACTTTTTCTTTCTCTCATTTTCCAAGCCTGACTGTTGTAATGGTCTGCATTCTTCATGCCATATTCTCCAAAGCCAACATACTTCCCGACCCGAGAGTCATACAAGGTGTTAAGTTGCTGGTTGAATACGTTTTTTACAAAGAAGACCATGTCCGTGATGTTGTCACCGTACTCACAGTCATATATACCCTGAAATACATAGCCACCTGCAACAGACAGAAAATCAGTCAGTATAGACAACTGTGACTGTGACTGTGTTTCAACTATTTGGTTGAAAAACAACGCTGGTTAACTATTGATAACAAATAATACAACATACAGAGGATCGGTAAAATAAAAGCAACATCTTCCAATGCATTTATCATTCTGCTGTAATTATTGATGACACCCGTGTTTCACGCAGAGGTATGAACTCAGTCCAAATGAGTTTTGAGTAAACTTTTTCTATTGACCCCTTCCTAAGTCCCACCCGTTTTTGCTCTCTGCCCCAATAACTGTTGAGCAGGCAAAGTACCTTTAATGTTTGCTGTATGATATGCGATGTGTTAGGCTTGACAATGTTGAGAAGAAAGTGGATGAAACTGAGCTTGGTCGCTAAGAGTTGCATGTTAGGCAATTTGCCAAAAACTGGAAAGAGCTTTTCCATTAAGCTTTTTGTTCATTTAGAAAGGTGATCTTAAAGTCTTTATATGTGATGTGGGAGTTTTATTACTATTATGTTACTGCAGGCACAATAACATAACAACACACTAATAAAAAAAAACATCCCAGTTAAGTCTGTGATGATTTTTGTTTTTTGTCTTTACTTTGCCTGATAATTTACACACTATGCTAATTACACAAATAGCTGAAATACCCCAATATGCAACTCAGAATTTCATCCACTAAACCTACAGATGATACTTCAGTCATAAAGGTTCATAGATAACACTGTTACAGGGTCCAACAAATTTCCAGTAGACAACAGTGAAATTCAAGTCAGAAAACTATTAACAATGAGCATCAGTTTTACAGCTGAATTTTTATTGCATTGAAGGTGTGTCTGTTATTTTATCAACCTTTTGCACCACTCATTACATTATTTAAAATAATATAATCATATACTTGAATAAAAGCTGAAATAAAACCAGAACACATGAGGAAACCTACCTGCTGGTGTAGCACAGAGTAAAACAGCAGAGACTGTGAGCTTGTACAGAAAATAAAGTCCCATCATCTCTTAAATGCAAACAAACTACAACATAAAGTTGACCATTTGCTGCACACGAAAGTTTACAGACTCAATCAAGGTCCTAAAAACCTCTCAAGCTCAAAAACTAAACTGCATCCTGCCGTCTCGTAAAATAAATGACACAAGTGCTGAGATGAACAGGTCTTTCAGGTTTTGTCACAGCTGGGGTTTTTGGCGCTCCGCTCACGATTAAGAACTCTCTAAACCACAACTTCTTGTTAATGTGCAGAACAGAAATGTGGTCAGTCTAGTTTTACTTTTAGCATGCAATGCCATTTCTGTTATTGGGATACTCAGCATTTCCATCTCTGCACACTAATGCTCTCTATCATTTGAGCACAGTTGCGTCCAAGGTTTGAATTATTTCTTAAAAACTGAATATATACATTTAGTACACAATCAAAGCTGTAGTATTTTCAGCGTTTCTCTCAGAGGCTCCACACATTTCCATATTAAAATGTGGACGCTATCTTATCAATCACTGTGAAAAAATAATTAGATTCAGGCCTGAGCCAAATAAACCCAGCAGAGAACACAGAGGCAGTTTGGAGCGTCGCCATTCTGAGCCAATATTAAAATATGAGCGAGCAGACATGACAAACATTATTTACTGATCATTTGTGTCAGCCAGTCACTGCAGGACCAGCAATCCGCCCGAAAGCTTCGTCGGCGCTGTGATAATTGATGGTGACTTTGTGAACGTGCCAGTGATCACACACAGGCTGCTGTGATGAAGGGTTAATAAACACACGAGCAGGAATGGAAGACTGTTGTTCTCTTTCATTTTAATGTGTTTTGTATGTGCTTTGACATGCAGCTCGATTTACAGGAACAGACATTATCAACTTCTCTTCATGAGCTTTATTTGTACATGACAAACACAATAAAATGCAAACCTGGGTGAAGCCTCTGCATTGTCTGATCTCTAAGGATTTATATGAAATATATGGATTTTATGAAATGTTTTGGACTGGATTTTTTTTATGTGTAAACTTGCTCTGTGTCAGAAAACACCCTTGTCCCAGATAAGAATTCATAACTTTAAACAATTAAAAAATACATTAAAAGCCTTCAAAATGTAAAACTAACAATATCCACTGAAAACATAGGTGTAAAATTGTGCTATCATAATTATCCTTTAAAGCTGTATCCTAGATTTCTTTCAAATCTGTCAGATCTTTATAAAAACTTGATTTAATCAGGACTAAGACGGTTCAGCTACAACCTTAGGACCCCTGATGCACTTCTTGGTCTCAAAAAAGGTGGGAAAACTGCTCAAGCACTCGTAAGTGTTGTATTTTTTGACAAATTCGTTAAATAATATTGCTATCAGATGTGTCTCAACCATAACATGTCAACTCAGCTCTTCTAAATCAAAGCAAAATAAGAATTATGGTTTAGAAATGTGTATTTTTGATTAACGTTAGGAAAAATCTTAGCAACTTTAAAAAAAAATAAAATGGCTGCTCACGACAACTATATTGTGAAATTAAAAAGAGGTGGTTGGCCTGATACAAGGTTTAATAACCAAGAGTTTGATCTTTTAAAATAAATTCTCCCAGCATACAAAAATACACTTCTCAAGAATGAGTGATATTTTATTAGAAACATAAATACATTTTACTGTAAAAACTGAAGAAGATGTGTCATCAGTTGATAAACTTGAGTCTTTCAAAGGACCTTCTAAACTAAGGAGCCTTATATATCTAAAAGGAACAGTTCAGTGTTTTGAGAAATTCACTGTGAGTTCAGGCTCATTTATTTCTCCTTTACATAAAAAAACAGCAGCTCTGTCTTCACGACATGTTTATGGAAACGTAAGGCCAACTGAAATTTCTATTCATATAATGAGGATGTGTTGTTAATTAACATCACAAAGTCAAGTCACAAAAATGTCACTGACAACATATTTAATTTGGTTTCCATGTAACAGTGCGTGTATCTGTGCGCCGGAGCGAGCAGCTGACCGGAGCGAGTTCTCACCTCAAGTCACAGCTGCAAGAGGATTCAAGTCAGACGGACAAGGTGCGTTTGTTGCCTAAGCCTACCCAACTGACGAAATTTCCCTAACCTTATCCAAAGTTTTTTTTATTGCCTGAACCAAATCTAAAATGACGATATCACCTGGACATGAACCCCAGTCTGTGGAGTTGAAGTCCTACACATCATACGCTCACCATCCACCCCAACTAGAGGGTGATACAGGAGTGGGATTTCACTCCTGTCCCGTCCCACTCCCACAAAAATACTTCTGTCTCATCCCAGTCCCATGACAGACTGAAAAAAGATTCCTGTCCCATCCTTGTCCTGGGAGAATGGACCCCATTCCATCACGTTTCTGTCAATCTGTAGTCCACACACAACATTACAGACATTTTTATATATGAAAACCTGAACTCTTATTATGATTTCCACTCTTGCCCGCTCCTGTTAACTGTTTTTCTTGTCCCAACCCAGTCAGCCTCTAACCCCTCTTTCTTTTTTCTTACTTGAAAGAAAGTAGTTCCTACATGAAACTGCTCACAACAAGAACTGAGTGTCATCTAGTCCCATTATATTCAAGAGAATGCAGACATCTCTATGGGTGATATCTCCAAAACTCTGCAACTCACACCTGAACTATCTACATGGATAAACAGCACTGCAGATAAGAGGAAAATATATATATTTTAGAATTTGGGGTGAGCTGTCCCTTTAAGCATAAATGAGCCCTTAGTGAGAATAGATACTGCTCTCATATCTGTCTGTGGAATATAAAACTACAGCTAGTAGTTTAAAACAAAATCAGCACCTTTGAGGCTCATTAGTTAACTTGTTTTATGTCTTTAATTTAATACAAGCAATAACTGAAGCACTGAATACATCAGTTTGCTATTTTATGAATATTTCTTTCTAGTTAGTGAGCACTAGATGTGCTGTGGGTGGATTTTGTTACTGCTGGACAGAGCCAGGTCCAGTTTCCAGTTTTAACGCAAAGCTAAGCTAAACGTCTCCTGGCTATAGCCTTATATTCACAGCACACACTGGTATTAATCTCTGTCTCTGCCAGAAAGCACAAACACGTATATACCAAAATGTCAAACTATTACTTTAACTGAAGCTATTTTAGCTCAGGTTTAGATTCGGTGTTGTTGCACAAATGCAAAAAAAAGAAAAAGAAAAACAGACAGACAATATAAAACATTCTAGGTGTTAAAAAAAAAGAAAAAAAGAAAATGTGATGGAGACAAAAAGAAATCTCACTCCATCTCACTCCCGGAGGAAAAACACAAGGGGAAAAAAAAGATAAAGACGATCACACGTCTGACATCGAACTCCAGGTGTTTGTCTTGATGTGTGTCACGCCTGACAGGACTTGTTGGCTTTCATGATGAACCAGAGTCCTGTGACAACTCCAATCAGCCCCAGGATCACACCAAAAATACACACTGCTGTCTCCACAACCTGCCGGTCTGTGTGTAATTCAACCTCTGTGGGGAAAACACACACACACAGACAGAGAGAGAGAGAGAGAGAGAGAGAGAGGGAGAGAGGGAGAGAGGAAGAGAGAGAGAGAGAGAGAGAGAGAGAGGGAGAGAGAGAGAGAGAGAGAGAGAGAGAGAGAGAGAGGGAGAGAGGGAGAGAGAGAGAGAGAGAGAGAGAGAGAGAGAGAGAGAGAGAGAGATAAATAGCATGAGAGATTTGGAGATGGGAGTTTTGAAAGCTGATACCAGTCTGTACTAAAGCTACCTGTAGCCAAAATGCTGTGCCAGTAATATCCTGCCAAATATCATTTGCTGATATTTAATACATAATGGTAGAATATGCAGGTAAACACAGCATTTAAAGTTGGCCCTTCCTCGCAGGTTCAGTGAATGAGAGAGAAAGAGTCTGCTCTTTCTCTCTCTGTCTCAAACCAACTCCAGTTCTACGTATGTTTGCCACCTGTCCTGTAAAATACAGGATTGCCCCTTATTGAAAAGTAAAATGCACTGTTCTTTACAGGACTTACCTACTTTAATGCATAAGACTGTTTTCACATACTTGGAATGATGTGAGAAATAATAAACTAGAAGAGTTTCATGAGACGTAGTGGAGAAGTATTACATCAGAATGACATGCAGGTTGTTTGTCACTCAGCATCATTGTTGCCCTGATTCAGACACACACATTTTTTGCATTAATGCCAACAAATACCTTTAGTTCAGGTCCACCTGTGAAAAGAGAGAAGCTGTCCAAGTACAGATCTAAATGTCAGTCCTGTCAGTGGGAATGAGCTCAAGACAAACTGTGCAGAGTGTTTTCTGCCGTCTGTGGTGGACTGTCCAACCTGGAGCAAGTACAAGGGCAGAGGCCCAGAGTGGAGTTATTTGGACAGATTTTGCTCAGTGACTACGACATGATGTTTGAATCCTTGATATAATTTATGCAGCTGTGCTTTACTCTCTGCGACTCTTTATTTCCTTTACATTTATGTCCATTCGTTCATGGGTAGCAGAGGAAATTGATGCATAAAAAGCATAAATCGGTGCATAAAAATTCACCAGAATGCAGGAAATAAAATGTTTGACACTCAAAATCCCATGAGGGAGGATCTCCAGGCCCCCTGCTTGGTTTGTTTCTCTGTGCCTGAGGTTGCTGGCAAGAAGCCGATGCTGCAGATTATGGGAATGTCATTATTGTTACATATATATAAACCAAAATATTGGTCAAAAAGGAATTTCCTAATGAAGATGAAAAATTAACGCATCGCCAAATGAGTACAATTCATCCTGAGGTAGCCATGAATGTGTGTACTTCAACAGCCATGAAAACATCCTTCTAAAACAACCTCATGGTGATGCTGCAAGGAAAATCAGAGGATCACCAATCAGTCAAATTCATCTTCTGGCGATCTGCACTTAATTTCATGGGATGTCTGACCAATGATCTTCAGTCTGGACCAAAGTGGCTATAAAAATGAATCAATTTTTTTTTTTAAATTAATCTTAATTTGAGTTGACATAATTTGTGCTGAATTATATTTATCTACATATATCTTCAATTATATGCCTCAGTCAATACAGATCATATATTATATAGTATTCACTGCAATATTCATGGAAATTAATGGTTATTGGCTTGAAATTTCACTATCATACATCACTCTCCATTTTCTACAAGTCTTGGTGTAGTGTATCACTTGCTCTACACCCTCACTGACTTCTACACCCACCAACTCATTAAATTATGACCGACTTACCCCAGAACCTAGTGAGAGGCACCAGCAGGCTGACGTGCTGCACGCTGCAGGAGTAAATGTCACCCTCCTCTGGAGCAAAGTCCAGGTAGGCTGAGATGCGGAAGCTGAAGTCGCTGTTGGAGTAGTACTTAGTCTGGCTGACCTCACTCTGGTCCACCGGCTGCCCGTTCCTGGTCCAGGTGATCTCCACTTCAGGCGGATGGAAGTCGCTGACAAAGCAGATGAGGGTGTTGGAGACGCCGGCTTCCATCTCCTGCTCGGGGTAGATCAGGGAGGTCGGACTGGCTGCAGATGGATGGATTTATATTTTACAGAGAAAGATAAAAGTTACAAAACATGGCTGAATGTGTCACAATAATACACCCATGTTATTTTTAATATCCCATACTGCAAATACAGGCATTAAAGGGATAGTTCAGATTATGTCAAGTGGGGCTGTACAAGGTACTTATCAATAGTCAGGGTATTGAATGCAGTAGATGATGTTCACCATGCACTCAGTTTGGAGAAACAGGGAGGAGTAACAGTATGGAAGCTCTGCAATGAACTGCTGTGGACACAAAAAAGGTCCATCTGAAAAAAAAAACAATATCACTTTAGGTGAAGGCCATATTTAACCTGCTTTACCTCGCACTCACACAGATTTTTCTGACGGGAAGCCCCTGATATATAAGTCAAATATTCCTCTCTCTCCCACTCAAGCAGCCTCTTTTGGAAAATTGTGTAATTTTACTTTGCAGAACATGAAAGTTCCTGACCTACCTTTGTATTACTGTGTGACTCTGAACTAACCTTTTAAAACACATAAGTCACTCAATAACACAAACAAACTGACTGATCAAGGTATTGATAGACTAGCAACTCCTGTGTTCTGTGAGGTAAGATTACTGATTTTGCCACTGGAGACTCGTTGGTCCAGAAAGTGAGATTTTTGGCTTATTCTCATTGGAAAAGGCTGTCTGATGGCAAGGTAAAGCAAATATTTTAAATATAGCATATAGTCAAACTGATATTGATTTTTTATAGATTTAGGTAAGCTTCCTACACCGGTACTCTTCCTCCCTCTCCAAACTGACAGCACCAACTTCCATCTATTTCAGGTGATACACTAAACTACCTCTTACAATCCCACTAAAAATACTCACTTTTGGAGAGTGCAACATATACAAGAATATGCAACTTTTCCCTAAAAAAAAAATAATGTATAGATTGATATTAACAATCTCTTTCAATCATTCCTTTTACGATGAAAATCCAATATTTACTAACTTTTAGCTCTGTTTTTGGTCTCTACCAACTGTGTCCGTCTGCTGTTTGGTGCTGAGCAGACGGTGTACAGTGGGTTTTTAGGGCTTAATCAATGAACAACAGGTTGATGGTCAAACAGCTATAATCTAACAATGATCTAAAATGAGCTGCAAAGCTCAATGAAGCTGAGTAGAGCTGCAGATTTAAGTGATAATTCTCTGTGGGTCAATCACTACGAGCGACCCCTTTCACGTTTTCCCCTTTCACACGTTTTCACATCAACATCCATTAAAATGTCAATTAGACGCATTAAAGTCTTTGGAAAATATGAAGCGTCACTGAAAGATTCTCATATGTTCAACCTTTGTGATGACTCAACTTCCTAATTATGGGCTGTGGCTTCAATCATCCAAAACAAAAACATTTTTGAGATTTCCGTGACACGGGAACCACCATGCAGGAGAAGACTGCCATAGATACACAAATACCAGTCCTGTGGAGCTGCTAATCAACGGACAGTCCCAGAGTTACACAACAAACAGTGACAATAGCTGCATTATTCTACAGCCTGAGAGGTTAATTGCATCACACAGGGACCTCCCCTCCTGGAACCTGTTCTTCTCTGAAAAACGCACGGCAGCACTCCTCTCATTAACTCGTGTTTAATGACGCAGCCACTGTTCCTCCCAGCACACTGTACTGGTTTCACTGACTTTTGTTCTTGGGATCTGGCTCTAGTCTAGTTTGAGTTTTAGACGGGTGAACCCAGCAATGGTTTGTTGTGTTCTGTAAATGATAATCAGGCTTGTGGAGTAACAGATTACATGTAATGGGATTATGGATCTGGATTATGGATCTGGATACAAAAAAAAAAAGATGACTGACTTTATGTTACTTTCTACTTCTACTCCACATTTCAAAAGGAACTACTGTACTTTTCTTTTCTACTCTTTTTTCACTGCATTAATTGGACAGCTACGTTGACTAGTTACTTTGGAGATTAAGATTTGTACATAAATAACAGACTTTGACAGAGACTGGTCTCTAACAAAAGAAAAAGGGACCCCTTGTCTTGCTTCAGATGTCCCTCTGAACTTCTCACATGGTTTAATTTAAACTAACTTCCTTGAGTATGTCAGTTTTCTTATTTTATTTGTTAATTTCTACTTCTACTCCACTACATTTCAAAGGAAACTACTGTACTTTTTACTCTACTACATTTATTTGACAGCTGTAGTTACAAGTTACTTTGCAGACTAAAGTTTTTGCATTAAAAAAACATAGAAATTAACACATTTTAATATTGTTCCCAACCGTCTTGGCTTGTGGCCTCTCACAAAAAAAAAACAAAAAAAACTGGACCCTTTGTTCGGTCTCACATGTCTTCAGTTGTTAGCGTTTCCACCACAGACGGATTTCCCCTCTAAACTTTTCATGTGGCTTTATTTTTTTTAAAGTAAGAGAGAGACCTAAAGAGGAAAAATGATCCAATGTTTTCAAAAGAAAAGCAAAGATTAGACCATTAGAATATGTAATTGTGTAGCAGAAGTGTGTTTTATCTTTCTATTCTCTCATGACCCCTCAGATTTATGTTGTGACCTTTAGGAGGAGCCCCAGCCTTGTAAATCACTGTACATAAATCAGTTATATGTATAATATAATGTCACATACAATAATACATCAGTCGCAGGGGACACTAATCTGCAGAAAGAGTACTTTTACTTTTGATACTTTGTAATGGAGTATTTCTACATTGCTATATAGTTCATTTTACTTACTGCACAGTATCAGTGTATCAGTATCAGTACTACGTTACCTATGACCTCTGGGGTATAATTTTCTCCCTTAATGGCACGTGGGATGTTATACTGGCAGGTCCCCAGGGACACGTATGCGTCCTCTTTCAGTCCAGGATCAGGGGTCCACTGCTGTGCAAACTCCGGCAGACGCGGGACTATCCGATATCCGGCAGGCTCTGGGTCGACGTAGAGGAGCTGATCACCATCGAATTCAATGTCGTACTGGCCGTCTCCCTGCACGTCTCTTTGACAGAAGGTCAAAAAGCGGAGCAAGTGTTTACCTGCAATGTGTTTGACAAGATTAAAGACATATTACGTGACATAATGTTGTCTGTGATGGAAAGTCAAGTTGTTTTTGTGAGCAAATCTGGTGCCTGAGCTGCAGAGAATTAGCACTGGACATCATCCAAGCTGCTGCTAAAAATGTGTTTTTTTGGCTGCATCAGCTGCACTGGCAGGTAACCAACCATGATTATTTCTATTGTAAAAAAGGAGCTGGCCTTCAAAATACAGCTGTTAGATGGAACAGTGACATTTTATAATGTAGAGACAGACTTTATAAACTGGTTATAGTTGATGGTAAGTCTTAAATGATATGTTTTAGCCATTAGTTTTAACTTTTCTTTATATTGTTCTTTTTTTTATCAGGCTTTTGCATGTCTGAAAACAGGAACTCTTAATGTCTCCTACAGCTCTGAAAAAATGTACATCTACAAAAGCTTACCTTGACTGCATTTAGGAAGACAAATTATAATCAGCAGCACACAGAACAAATTCATCGCCATGTTGCATTTCAGGTCCTCCGAACACCAAACTGAGCAGGTTTCACTGCCTGCAGCTCGTCCCTCCCAAATATCAGACTCACACCACCGGATTCAAACGCTGAGAGAACTTCCTCATAGCACAAACCAATCTGTGTTTGTGACTCAGTGACAACGTTGTTTCTACCATTACAGGTTTTATTATTCACTCAGTCAGATTTTTTTTCAAAACAATACAATCAGTTGTCTGAACAATTAGTTTTTGTGCATGTGTGCAAAAAGGAAAAACAATTATCTACATTTTGCATCACTTGCAGATGTCTTGTTGAGTTACTTCTCATTGAAAATGTCAAACTCTTCACAACTGCTAAACGTTCTTTCATTATTTGAGTCATCACATGCAGACCATGCAGAGTGCAGATCCCTGCCAGGCAGATGCTGAAGCACCTACTGCAGTGCCACCACAACAGCTGATTTTTCCGGCAACATTAACATGACCTCTTCATACATTATCCCGAGCTGAAACAAGAGTTCAAACTGAAGCAGTTGTCGATGACTTGCAGCCTGTAGCAGCAAGTCAAGAAGAGTGAAAAGTCAGCTGTGATGGTCGGATGAAACAGGGCGGTCAAAAAATAGAATTACTGCCTCACAGATGTTTGTCTCCACCAACCAAAGTTACAGTCTACATCCATGTCTGTCCAGATTCATATGATGTATGTAGTGAAGACTTTGAAGGAATTTAATATGGAACTTACCACTTTATTGACCCGTAACTTGAATTAGAATTAATCACTACACGTGTGATTCCAGTGAATAGTTTCCAGTTCCTGCTCTCTTACTGCAGTCTGACTATTTTTACAGAGGACTGATAGAGAGCTGAACATTATGATGTCACAGTGAAGGTGACCTTTGACCTTTTGGATATTAAATATCATCACCTCATTATTTTATCCTATCAGACATTCATGTGAAATTTTGTCATGCTTAGTCTAAGAATTCTTGAGTTATGGCCAGAAATGTGTTTAGTAAAGTCACAGTGACCTCTGACCTTTGTCCCCCAAAATCAGGAGGGTTAATTTCAAAATGTGTTCTGATGCAGTCACTAATTACCTGTTTGTAGTCAGTAAGGTAATCCAGGTATCAAAATATTAAAATAATGTAACTTGATTACTTTGTATTACTTGTGGATTACCTCAATATAAAATACAGTGTTTTTAGGGCTGCAGCTAATGATTATTTTCATCAGTCAATTAATCAATTAGTTGTTTGGTCTGTGAAATGTCAGAAAATGGTGCAAAATGTTGATCAAAGCTCAAGCTGACGTCCTCAAATGTCTTGTTTTGTCAAAAATATTCAGTTAACTGTCTGAGAGTAGTAAAGAAACCAGAAAATAATCACATTTAAGAAGCTGAGATCACAGAATTTGTACTTTTTTAAATTAAAAATGACTATGAATCAATTGCAATTAATCAATTAATTAATCCTGTCATAGTCCTGTAAAAAATATTTCGATTATCAGTTAATCTGTTGACCATTTTCTTCATGAATCAATTAGCTGTTTGGTCAAAATAGAATTTTCTGTTCACAGTACATGTAACACACTGCTGCACAAATTACTGTATACAAACAAATATGTATATCCTTTTTCTGTGTACTACTATATTGTACAGTACTGACTTTTCCCAGTAAACTTTCATCTACTGTTGAAATGTGATTCTAAGAAGCTCAGTGTGATACACAAACTGACATTCCTCTGCTCTTCAGTAAGCAGCCAGTCTCAAGCAGAACAAAACAGAGATTTGTGTATCAGAAACAATTCCAGGGTTGAGTTGTGATGTCGACCGAAACAGCTGTGACACTTAAATGTACAGTTTAGAGGATGTTAAGACTGTAAAACACTGAAGGAAGACGAAACTCAGATTTTAACACAAGTAACTGCTGCCACCTAGTGGAGAAAAATCACAACCACAGTAATGTGAAAAGACGATGTTTTAACTCAAATATGTTCAGTTTACTGTCAGAGAATAGATGCAAATTCATTTAATAGCTAATTAAGAGTCGATTAATCATTGCAGTTCTAGGTGTTTTATGTTTGTTTTTTGGTTTATTAGTTTGTACAGTTGTTCCTTCCTTTGCTGTTTGTAATTTATTGATTGACTGATTTAATGACAAATATTTCCACCCAGTGAAGCATTTTTTTCAAAACAGGCCATGATAGTGACTTTGCACCAGCGTGTGCTCTGTGCAGGTAATATATCATTCTTTATTCTTCTGTACAATGTCATGTCCACTTTAATCAATCATTACCAAAACTCATTACCCCAGAACACGTGTCTCAGTTTGAACGTTGATAATCTCACTGTGTTCGTGAGTTTTTACACGTTAGAAAATGAGCCATTTTCATTTTGAAAAGACAATAGGCTCGTAAAATCCAAATGAGAACTTTGGATCAGCAAAGTCTTTTCAGGACGATTGGCCCAACGGTCTGGGAGGAGTTTGCAAAAATAGGATCTTGATAAAATTGAGGAAAAATCATAAAAGTTGACATTTTTTAAGCAGAACACTGAGGGAGAAAAGATGCAGATGACCTTGACGATTAAACTAGTTAAAGAATTTTTAGTCTATGCCAATTAATTTTCAAGATAAGTGCAAAAACATAAACTAGTTTGCTATAGTGCCACCTTGAGTTTTTTTGCCTGAGAAGTGGTTGGAATTTGTAACCCACCTGCCAGTTTTCACTGCACAAACACTTTTAGCGGAGAAAAATTAGAAGAAAGAGAATAAGAACAAAAACAATAGGGGTGCACAGCAAGTGATCCTGTCTGGACTCCTAAATATCACGCTCCCACTGATCCCAAACAGCCAGACAGCACTCAAAACTCTTTCTACAGAAGAGAATATTTTAATAAACACACTTGTCAAATGAAAGGTATGCTTCTGAGAGGCAACAACCTGCTTGACCAGTGGCAGCGACGCTTGTGTGAAACAACTAAGACAGTTAACTGGAATGAGAAATAACAGCAGGTAAAAAAAAGGAAAAGGAAAAAAGGTAACTGAAAAAAAATGAAAGACTGAACAGCAGAAATACGATAGTTTGTGCAACAGCAAATACAGTTTAAGTATATACAAGCATATATTCTTTCACTGAACATTCAACAACAGCTTCAACTATGTGTGGACTATGAGGACTTTGTCTCTTTATGTCTAAATAAAGATGATCTTTAATTTATATGTAGCTTCATTCAGTCAACACCATTTTGTTCCAGTGCCGAGCAGATTCCTTCGTTGAGTTTTCAAGTGCTATAAACGTCTTCAAGAAACTAACGCAATACTTCACATGTTAAGGAGAATAATGTGGAAATTAGAAACCTGCACTATAAGAATAAGAATAATGGGATAACATTCAGCAGGCTGTGTTCAGCTCTGAAGAAACAGATGCACACTTCAGTTACTGTTTGATGAAATATTGACAACAATATCAAAGCTGAACAGTAAGAAGTGGTTTCAAAATACTGAAGACATTACTTCAATTAGTGTTATATTCATAAGACTAGTCTGTCTTAAAATGGCTGGTGGGCTTTTAGGAAAACAGTGCAGCCATCAAAATCAATACAAACTGAATGATTGTGTTACTTAATTGCAAACTCTGTAATTACAGTGTGTTATGCAATTTCTATATTGTACTACTGTACTACTTGTACTAAACCCACATGGTTTAAAAAAAACAATCAAACAAGAACTACAGGCTGTATAACAGATTTAACTGTGAAAACAATGTGTGTAAACATAAACGAGAGATGATCCAGAACTCAAACTGTAACAAACTTCAAACTTTGGCCTCTGTTTATCTTCCATTTTCAGGTCAGTTTTTATTTACTGCTCAACAGTTCTCAGACCAGTGAGCGAGAGAAGGAATAAGAGCTCCTTAACAATACTGAATTTTTTTTTGCTATTAAAGGGTAACTAGGATTATTTAACGTGGGTTGCACAAGATATTCATCAATAGTCAGTGTATTAACTATAGTAGATGCTTGTTGGCATAACCCCCCGTTTGGAGAAGCAGACAGACGTACTACTACAGAAGCTGCAGACGGGGTCAACAACAAAAGGTATTTTAGCCAATTAAAAAAAAGGTTCACCTTAAATAAATAAACAAACTACTGTTATATGAGCCAAAGGTCGCACAAATATCACGCTCCAAACCAACCAAGTTCCATGTGAGAAATCAGTGATTTTACCTTGATCTGTTAGTTACTTTGGTGAATCCACACTGTCCATTTAAAACACCAAAAGTCACACAATAACACAAACAATCTAACAGATCTAGTAACAGTAACCCTGCAACTCCTGTGTTCTGCGAGGTAAAACGGCTGATTTCACCCACGAGTTTGGTTGGTTTGGAGAGAGTGATATTGGAAAATATTCTAAATATAGCAAAAACTTAAACAGATATTGATTATTTCTTAGGCTGACCTTTCTTAAGTGGCTAAATTAATCTGTCCACAGCAGTGCAGTGCTTAGCCTCTGTGCTGTTTCCCATATCTGCTCCTTCAAACTGGGGGCGTGCCGTCCGCCATCTATTGTAGTTAGTACCCTGACTACGGATTAGTACTTCATACAACCCTGCAAAATAATCCCAACAATGCCTTTAGCAATCTGGATGATTAAGGCTGAGTCCGGGGGTTGATCTAAAAATGAAGCGTGGCAGAAGGCCATTTGTTAGAAAAGCATGTCTTGTGACCAAAAAGGTTGCTGGTTCAAATTCCAGTAATGTCCGAGGAAACGTGGGTGAAGAAAACAAATAAATAAACACTCTTACATTCCCTCACCACTGAGGACACAGCGTAAGGCCAGCCAAAGCAGATCTGGACTAAGGCCCGTCTTTCCACATCCTTTTTTTTTTTTTTTTTTTTTATTACTCCGCTTCCCTCTTTGGGGGATCACCATAAAATTCTTCTTTATAAAAGAAACATAAATTTTTACAAGTATTTACAAAGGGGATGAAGGGGAAACCAAGGCATTTAGTGTTTGGGATCTACAATTATCCACAGAGACGTTTCACATCCCTCAGTCCCACATTCAAAACATTTTAGGAGTCCACTTGGAGTGGTTTTTGCCGTGGTATCTAATATCTCAGCCCACTACTGTTTCAGGGTGTGTTGTGTCCTGGGCCAGCCCAAGTCCCTGAGTTATTAGTGTTTTCTCTCTCTTAGCCACAGCTAAGGATCTCAACCAGAGTCTGAATCACTGGTATCTGAGGACGAAGATGAAGAGGAGGACGACGATGAGTCAGAGCTGGAGCTACTGCCACTGAGGCGTGAGGGCTGGGTGTGAGTCTCTACAGTGCTGGGCTTCTCCACTGCCGAGGGAACAGTAAGAAAATAAGTAAGAGTTTTACGGACATACCAGGTACAGATGAAGACAGCTATTAATGCACTGCAGGGGAAAAAATATGAAAGAAAAACAATAATAAACATCCAAACATTAGATGTGGTGTGAAATGGTGACACGCGAGCTCACCTTTAGGTTTCGTTGGTTTCTTTACAGAATTGAGTTGCCCACTGACATCTTGCAGCCTCCTCTCCAGCTCCCTCCTCTTCTCAAGAGTCAGCTCCTCTTTGGACTTGCCAATACTGCCTTTCTTTGCTGCTGTACATAAAAAGATGATAAAAACTTGTTACAGATCTGGAGTGGCCTTTGTTTTAGTGTACTGGTGTGAATGAGTTGTAGTTAGGTGTTTTTGGGAGGAGAGTGGTCTGGGAATAGAAAATACTCCAAAGGCAGAGGTTTGATTTAGTGTCTAAATAACTTATATGTGTTGTGGATACTTTTCACACAAATAACCAGAGACAATAAGACTTGAATGTAGCTGTCAGCTGTAACAAACAAGAGTGGCAGATCAACACACATTAAACAAATTCAACCAACTCTGTGGTGAAGAAAATAACTCTCTGCTCCGTCTGTTCACTTCAGAAACTCTGCATCAGTTCTGCATGTTGGACAGCGATGGCTTTCACGGAGCTAACGCTGCAGCAGAGAGGCTGCTCTACATCGCTGGAGACACAAACTTAATAACAACACACACAACGTGGCACTCCGCCTTGCCCCCATTATTGTTTTTCCTCACACAGGCAGAAACAGAATTAATCTCTCAAATTAATAACTTCATTAATTACTGAAATTAACTTTTTTAAAATAAAAAGCTGCAGACTATTAAATTGCCAGTGTTTCATCTTTTCATATTGGATTCCAGGGAAACCGGAGCGAGAAAAAAAAAGAAAAATCGTGCCCCCTTTTCTATTCATTCAGTCAAAAATAAGTTCTGAATCAAATTGGACACAAAGATTCCCACCCCAAAATATAACATGTGCGTCGTGTTACCTCTTTAGTTTTGGTGAGGATGGTTGAACGTGAGCAGCTGCAGATGAGTACAATACAACTGGCACCCCATAATTTAAAAGCTTAATATTTTGATGCACAAAGATGAATCGATAATCGTTTTATCATTGAATCATAGCCCTCGGAAGTGAAATTGAATCAAATTGTGAGGTACCAAGAGATTCCCGCCCCTGAATTGGAACATCAAGACTTCCTGCCAGGAATTCTGGAGGTAGCGTGGGCCAAATTTAATCAACCTTAAGTAATGGGATGTAGCTATGTCATGCCTCAGTGACCAACTACTCACTACATCAGTTCTATTTGGGCGAGACCATAAGAGCTGTACCTTCATTCTGCAGCTTGGCTTTCTGAGTATCAGACTTGGCTCTTTCTTCCAACGTGTTGCAAAAATGTTCCCCAATAAATTCATCATTGGTTCAGTATTAGCTTAGCTTGTACAGAATTTAATGTGGGAAACTTATTGTGGCTTCATGACATGACCCAACATTACACAAATTTCCATGAAATGTCATTGATTACATAACAATCATGCGTCAAGCACTGTGCCGCCATAAACGTACCCCCAGCTTTCTACTCTTGACCTCAAGGAGCTTTTCAGAGTGTTAAGTAAGGAGAAAAACTATCCCTTCAGTCACAGAGACACACAGGGGGGAGAGATGAATAAAAGATGTGGGTTTAGTGCATTTACTGGCTGAGAAAACAACATTAAATGGCTGTCAATTTGGTGGAATATTTTGATATCAAATTTAGATTTCCCCCTGACTGGATTTACTAAATAAATAAAAATATACCCCAAGTGTAGTTCTGTTCCTCTGCATAATATTGTTAAAATGCAACCAGACAGCCTGACTTGTCTGTTCTCATTTTGTTGGCTTTCCGTCTGCGTTTGTCAGATTCTGTCCCTCGTCCTTTTCGTATCGCTGTCTTGATGGTTCTGTCTAAGTCCTCTTGGTCGTAATGTGATTAAATGTTGTTGTTTTAATGGACTAATGTGTAGGATTTAGTGGTTTCTCACAGTGAGCTGGAAGATAGCAAACACCTCTTCTCATTTTCCATGTAGGAGAACTTATGTTGGCCACAAATCTCATGCAAAACATGAAAGGCTGTTTTTAGAGCCAGTATTTGGTTTTTCTGTTCTGGCCTGCTGTGGAAACAAGGCAGTGCAATATAGCAGACTCTGTTGTAGAAGACCCACACCCTCCACTTTCATTCTAAACGATTATTTTCTTATTTTCAGGTTAATATACATAAATATTATACTCCGTTTCTGCCATCTGCTTCACATTCATGTCTGTCTTCCTGTTACAATTTTACATGTACATTATAATTGCCAATTCAACATCTGGCCAAGGCACAACAGTTGAAAATATCTTCTTTGCCAACACCGGTGTATTAATAGTGATGTTGATCAATATACAAAGTACAAATAAAATAGCCTGGAGGCTGGCAGGTCTGCGCTCTGTGTTAACCAGCTGAGACGCACCAAAAAGTCATGTGTC
This sequence comes from Lutjanus erythropterus, assembly GCF_056507025.1. Lineage (NCBI taxonomy): Eukaryota > Metazoa > Chordata > Actinopteri > Lutjaniformes > Lutjanidae > Lutjanus > Lutjanus erythropterus. The sequence goes on from NC_139325.1 coordinate 41,834,865, forward strand.
AATCATTGGAGACTCTCATAAATAAAATTCTATAATGGCTTACTGCTGAGTCTTAAATAATAACTTTTCAGTAAGATGTCATTAAACCAGAATATGCAGGTATTTGGACAACGGATACATCACCTTGTTCACCGTAAGGCTTACGGGGCTTCTTCCTCAGACAGGTCATGACGTAGCGCTCCAGCTCTTTCAGAGTCGATGGCTTCAGTGTTTCAAAGTCAATCTCAATCTCCTCGGGGTTGGTGTCCCTCAGTGAAGGTTCCCTTGACTGAATGATGTGGACCACGCGACCCAGCTTCTCCCCCGGCAGCTTGTTGATGTCGAGGCTCAGCTGGCGCTTCTCGTCGTACGACATGGGCACGATCTCCTCCTCTTCCTCTGAGTCATAGTGTGGCAGCATGGAAGGGGCCACTGGGGGGTAGAACGGTTTCTTTGTGGACCTGAGGAGTCATCAGAAAGTGATACAGTGAAAACAAAAGTTCATATTATCAGCTGCTTGATATTCTGAAAACACGTAATTAAAGATAGAAGATCATGTTTATTTTACTTTTATCTTGCGATGCTTTAAAAACAATGATATTAATCATTTTACTACTAACTTGCTGTTCTTGTTACTCTTCTTCCCCTGGTTTTTCTTGACCTGGGAGCCACCTGCTCTGGCAGACTTGCTTTTCAGTATCTTGCCAGGCATTTTCCATTCCTCAGAGCCAGCTCTGCTTCTGCCACCTCGACTTCTCTTCTCCAGCTTCTTCTTTTTCTTCTTCTCCTTTTTGTCCTTCTTCTCTTTCTTCTTCTTGGGTTTGATGATGGGGCCTTGGGAGAGAGCAGCCAGCTGCTCGTGCACGGCTCGGAGCTGTTAAGAAAATTCAATTTGAAAATTTGGCTTTGTGAAGACCGTTTCCAAATGATACTTGTCTTAATAAACACACCTGGATAAATAAAATATACCGGTCTTACTTGTGTGCACACCTGGTCCTGTAACTCAGCCAAGCGATGTGCCCGCTCTTCCTCACTGTCTGAGTTGGGGCTGCTCTCGCTCTCTTCACTCTCGCTGCTGGGCTCACTCTCAGAGGTGGAGGAAGAAGACGAGGAGGAGGAGGAAGAGGAGGAGGACGAGGATGTGGGATGGCCACTCATTGACATGGTTGTGTGATCCATATGTGGTTCATCTGGCATCTTGGCAAAACGGAACTCAAATACATCCTATAAAAAACCCCAAACCAAAGAGTAAGACGGGGGGCGGGAGTAAAGAAAGTTTCCTGCACTTTCATTTCAGTCTGAACTGAAGAGCAGAATTAGACAGCCAGGCTCACCTGCAGCTTTCGTGCCATGCCTACAACATCATGGTCAGGTGGGTTGTACTTGTAGCAGTTGGAGAACATGAGTCTGACATCGCTGGCAAACTGTTGAGCCTCCCTGTATTCACGACAGTCCATCTTCCTCTAATGAAGAGTTAGGAAAGGACAAATTTAATGCCTCAACTGGCCTTTTTGGTTCATCAAATTAGTATTGTGGTTTTTTTTTCAGATTTCTTAAAGGGATAGTTCGAACTTTTTTGAAGTGGGGTTGTATGAGGTATTTAGTGTATTACTGACAGTAGGTGGCGATTAGCACATCCCCAGTTGGGAGACGCAGCAGCAGCACCAACAAAGGAAACTAAGCAATGCTATATTAGTTTAGGTTTACACTATCTATTGAATATTTTCACCTCTGCCATTATATATGCCAAATATTCCTCTCTTTCTCTCCAGAGCCACCAGACTCTTTTGGCAAAAATCAGTAATTGCACCTCACAGAACACGGGAGATTCTCATCTGCCGTTACCTTAATCAGTTAGTTTGTTTGTGTTACTGTGTGACTTTGGGGTTTTCCAGGGATATTTTGGATTCACTTAAGTCACACAAAAAAAACTGACTGACTGATTCAGGCAGCGGCAGACAGAAACATCCAGGTTCTGTGAAGTAAAATAGCTGTTCTTGCAAAAGAAATCTGGTTGCTTTGCACAGAGCGTTACAGCAGTTTCCCATCAGAGAAGGCTGTCAAACAGCAGAGAAAATATTTTATAGCATACTGTAAACTAACTGGGGGGGGGGGGCGTTATGTACTGCTGACCCTGTCCACAGCAGTACATTTCTTAGCTTTCTACATTCCTGCTCCCCCAAACTGGGGACATGTTGACTGCCATCTACTGTAGACAAGATACTGACTATGGATAAGTACCTCATACAGTCCCACTACAAAAGAATCTAATCTTGCAATGTAGAATATATTGCAGATTTTCAGCCCTAGTGCTTCCTTCTGTGTGCCATCAGTGTGTTAAAAGGAGATTCCAACATATAAAGATCTGAAACAACATTAACTTTACTACTGATTACTATGTAATCCATAACACTGAGTATACTGATTGTCTATTATTTCTACGAGATAAAAGCATATGAGAAGTCACCTTGATGGTGCTGAGGTCCATGGGACACTTAATAATATCATGGTAGTCATGAAGTCCCAGCGCAGCAGCATCCACAGGTATGTAGAAGGGCCAGGCGTACGCTGCGTGTTTCTTTGACAACATCTCCTTCAGCAGCCCGCTGCAGTACCTCAACTGAGGGCTTAGTTTGCCCTTCCTTGATGGCTGAGGCTGGACAGAATCAGGCAAGTCCTTCTTTGGGGGTTTGATGGGGCGTCCGCTGCCAACTCTGCGTCCAGTGCCTGCCATCATTGGCTGGAGCAGAACGGGACCTCCGGGGCTCCTGACCAGCCCCATCCCGGGGGGGGTCTCCAAGCTCATGCCCCCCATGGAGGAGATGGTGTGCATGGAGGTGTCGTGGACTTGGCCTCCGTGGCCTCCTTTCCCCAAGCCCACCATGTGCGTTGCTCCTGACATGCCTACAGTCAAACCCATGGTGGAGGGGGTGGTGGTGTCCGCCTTACGTTTCACACCTTTTTTCTAGAAACAAGGAGGTTGGAAGTTATTATGAAGGGTTCAACATTTTTTCCCCTTGTCCATCCGGGCAAGTGGTTCAGAAATCTACTTGCCCAAAGCTAGTCTATACTTACAAATTGTTATATTTATTAGGGGCTATCAAATAACAACAAAGACTAAAGCTAATCATCATGTTTATTTTAAGGCTGCAACATCTAAAAAATGTAAATAATAATAGTACAAAATATCCACCCCAGTTTCACCAAACACCAAACTTGGAGAAAGGAATCGAGTCTTTATTCAGACTCATTGCCCTGAATATATGGCTGACATCTGTGAGTCTCGCTAATGGGATAAAGTTTATTGACAAAGGACCGTTTTCAACCCAGTGGGATTCATCCAAACATCACTGGATCCAGACTACTCAAGGTGAACTTATTTCATGTTCTTGGGATGTCCAACCAAAACAAGAATGCACAGATAAGAGCCAAGGACAAGAACAGCACACAGAGACAGACAGCCTAGATCCCTCCCACTTCACTTGGCCCTTTGGTCCAGGTCACCCAAGGCATCCAGAGGATGGCCCTTTCCCAGTCAGGGATCCAACAACCCTCCCCCGCTCCACCACACTCACCACTCAAGGAGTTAGTTAAAGCTGCCACGCTAAAGCTCAGTCAAATTGACGAACTAATCCACAGCAGCCACAGACATCATCACTCAGGTCATCATCACTCAGACCCCATGGCGCTTCCTTAAACATACCAGCGATCTTGAACAGCTGGTGGCATGGTCAAACACATCTTGAAATAGAAAAGAATTAGCCAAGAGCATCTCCAAGGTCTGTCATTCCGGTTTTGTCCAGCATCAGGAAGAACAATGTGAAAAACACTTCTAATTTGACCCCAGTTATGCATAAGCGTGTCAGACAATGCCAATAGTACACTAAACTTAGCTTTACTAAATACCAGGCCTCCGGCTGGCAAGTTACTATTAATTTGTGATTTTATTATCAAGAAAAACCTCGATTTTATGTTTTTAACTGAAACTTGGTTAAATGAAAAGAATAAAAAGTAACGGTTCAGAATCAGCTCCCCAAACTAAGGTTGGGGTGACTGATGTCGCCCTGTAAGATCACTACTGCGTTTTCTTTAAAATTACAACAGAGGTAATCAGAAAGCGCTATATCAATGAAAACACCTGTACACTATTCACCCAGGATTTTACACCCACAGTTAAAATTTTAAGTTCTAAGTTTATGAATGTTATCGACACTGTTGCCTCCATGAAGGTTGAAGTTGTCTCTGGTAAGAAAAAAGCACCATGGAGGAATGCCACACTGGTAAAAGTTCAAAAAAGAGAATGTAGAGAAGCAGAACACAGGTAGCAAAAAACAAACTCCAGTTTCATTATGACACCTATAAGGAGAGACTTCACATCTATAACTTGGAGCTAAAAAGAGCAAGGCAGTCTTTTCTCTAAGATAATGAACAAAAATAAAAAATAATGTGCAGACCTTATTCACTGATGTCCACAGACTGACAAACTCATCAGCATCAGTCCCTCCTGAACTGCGATCTACCAAAGCACGCAACAACTTCTTTTTTTCACAGATACATTTTTAAAGATAAGACAAACAGTCTGTTACTCCAACACAATGGCTATATCACCTCATAAGGCTACTGCAGTTTATTTGGCACTTTCTCATCCCTTATATTATGTAGCTTTGACAGATGCCCACTACCTGCTGCCTTGACACTCTGCCTACAAGCTTCTTAAAAGATGTTTTGTAACTGCAGAGCAACAGATATACTACAGATAGTCAACAGTTCTCTTCAGTCTGGATTTCGAGCACACCACAGCACTGAGACTGCACTTATAAAAGTTTTAAATGACATTCATCTGAGCAGTGATGCGTCAAAGATTTCAGTTTTGTTTTACTTGACCTCAGTGCTACATTCGATGCAGTTGACCACAAGATACTGCTTGACAGACTAGAAAAGTAAGTGGGACTTCCTTTGTGTCAAGTTACTCAAGGGTTCATTCAACATCTAAATGCTCCTTCTTGCTCAGATTATGGAATATCATGTCATCTCCTACCATACTTATGCAGATGACACAAAACTCTAGATAGCAATGTCACCACATGACTACAATCCCCTACATTTGCTAAATAAGTGAACTGAAGAAATCAATAAGTGGATGTGCCAGAATTTTCTGACACTAAAATCTACAAATCAAGCAAGAAATCTTGGTGTAGTTCACTTACTCAGACCTACATTTCAATAGTCACATAGACCATTACTAAATCAGCCTACTTCCACAATAAAACACATATCAAGAATTAAAGGATTTCTGTCTAAACACGATACAGAAAAACTTGTTCATGCTTTCATTTTCAGCAGGCTGGACTACATTAATGCCAGAGTCCTCCAACAGCACCAAAAAAGCAGAACATATTACACCAGTGCTTAAATCACTGCATTGGCTTCCTGTGTGTCAAAGAATAGACTTTATAATCCTGTTACTTGTCTATAAAGCACTAAATGGTCTTTATTACTCGTATGTAATGAAGCACCCAGACCCCTCAGATCATCTGGAACAGGTTTACTCAGTGTTCCCTGGATCAAAACCAAGCAAGGTGAAGCAGCCTTTAGTATCTATGCTCCTCACCTGTGGAACAAACTTCCTGAATTCCTTAGGCTGCATGAAACTGTCAGCTCATCTTAACCAGGGCTTAAAACAATTAATGTTTTCTGCTGCCCTCCAGTAAAGTAAATTCTTGTTAAGATAATCTGTACCTAATGTTCTTATATTTGTTTGCCATCACCTTTGAAATGCAATTTAATTTTATTCTTATGATCTCAAATGCAGTTTTAATATTCCTTTAATGTTTTATTTGAATGTATTTCTATGCTCCTATCTACAAGTGTTTGATAGTCACATTTGAGACATTATTACAATATCTGCCAAAAATTTTTTTACTCTCCAATATCATTATCTACCTCCAAAAATCCAGTATTAGTTTGGCTCTACAGGCATAACTGTCACTTGTGTGCAACAACAGACAATCACTTAATTGTCATTATTATGTTTTGTATTTTTTTTACCTTGGTTGTGGGCTGTGTGGGGGGCAGGCCCATGATGTTGGCTGGAGGCAGGCTTTTGGTCAGCACAGTCTGTGGAGAGTTGGCCAGCATCGACTCCCCAGTGTCCGAAGAGGAAGGCGAATAGGCTGATTGGGACACCGCTGGCACCTGCTGAGCCCTTGATGCTGAGAGACATACAATATTCAACTTTAGTCACAGAACACAGCTAAAGAATGACAGGTGAAAAAAGTCTCAATCATTTAGAAGAAGCCTTTTATCGCGTGTGAAGTGTGGCTTTTTAAAAAGATTGTGGTATGTGGTATGTTTCTGCAACAAGAAGACATTTTGTATAATTGCTGAACAAATTCATTCTAATCCTGTAAGACCATGTCACAAACTCACCAGATTTGCGACCTCTTCCCCTGCTGTTCTTGCTCCGAGGAGCTGGAGGAGGCAGCTCAACCTCTTCCTGGGGCATCTGGGCCACCTTTTGGAGGAAGATCTTCTCTAAGGACTGGGCCATCAGCACAATGTCATCTGTGGGCTAGCCAAGAAAACAATTTATTAACACGTGAGCAGCCTGCAAGGAGCCATAACAGTAAAAACGTGTTCTTGGTACAGATTTTAAATTGCAATAAATCAATTTAATTTACAGTTTAATGATTAGCTGATTAATTCATCATCAACACCTGGTTGACACATCTGTGAAGATTCTCAGTCATCCAGGTCATGGTATTTGGTATGAGCTATCGTAGGCAGCTGGACTTTAAACTTGAGGTTCTTGAAGATGTTCTACATCTCATCCAATAGGCTTCTTCAGTTCTTACCAACTAATGGGAGCTCCCCAGATGTTCCCCATTACACAATTAGAATGGAACAAGCCTATTGGATGAGTGGTGAAAAGTCTGCAAAAACCCAAGTCCAGTTGCTCACAATAGCCCCTAGACAATTTGGTTGACACAACTTAACAAATCCTTCCACCTTGTTCATCATTCAAGTATTTTATAAATTATATGAATAAAATAAAAAAGTATAGTTAAAAAATAGCAATAAAGGGATAAAAGTGATGGTGAAAATGATCTTTTGTGTCATCCTTATATGCAAAAACAAGATCAATATTTATCCTACCACGTTGACAACCTTGGCCATGACAAGTGATTTAGACACTGTCAAAGTGTTGTGTTGTCTACATCTCCAGAGCAGCTGTTTTCATTTGTTAAAATGATTTAGTAATGGATCTACACTAAATTTTCCAGACGCACCACCATGTTTCCCAGCAGTTGCATGCTGTAGTCATTTGTTTTCCTGTCAACTCAATATTTTCCTTTTCCCTCATGCCTCATCAATTTTCCCTCTTGCCTATAAGTTATTCCATATCACACATACAATACAGGTCAGCACATGTTCTGTTGCATGGGATAGCAGAATATCCAAAACAAGTTTCTGTTTGCAAAGCATTGGATGGGAAAGTTAGCTTTTCATGGGAAAGTTACATTTAAGTTTTTAAAGATTATGAATGTCATTTAAAACCTATTTCACGCTCATACTGAGGAGTTCCAGAACATTAGTGCTGAGGTCGTGCTGGGGCTGGACTTTGGACCAAGGTGCTCCTGATGTGAATACAGAACAATACTGGGTGATGGCAACGTTTGCTGTTGGCTATTTATGGCAACTTTATGTTTTTCTGACTTCCTATGTGACTCTGCCTTTACACAAAAAGTTCCTAATTTGAGTTTTCTTGCACAAGGTGCAGCAGGCTTCAAAATCTGTTATTTAACACGCTCAACCGAGCACTAAATGTGCTAATCTCAAGCCAGATCTAGCTGAACTTGTTAGATGAAAGTAAACTAAATGAAACTATTTGAATTTATTACTTAAAAAAGCAGCATTTTGTATGAGAAGATATGCCATGTTAGCCCACACATCACGTTGCAACACTCTTGCTGGTTGTGCTCCAATAAATTCTGACCAGACTGAACAGTTTGCATTAATGGCTATTGGTTTCCCTGTTGGTTTCTGTTTGTACTGAAGTTGCTACCATCTAATCAATACATTTTTTTTCCCAAAAACACATTTTAAAACCCATTTAAAAGCGAGACTTAAGTTCATGAAACGTTATAAAACTAATGTTAACTTCCCCAATCCATTCTTATCCTTATTAAGACATCTTGAAACATTTTAAGGTCCAAAAATAGACTTTTAAGGACCGGCAGATACCCATTATTAAATGTAATCAGTAGTGTGGAGCCATTTTATTGATGAAAAAGAGAAATTAGAATGGACAAAAACATGATGGATAAATCTCTGTTTTTTACCTTTTAACCTACCTTGTTGTAGATGTAGCAGTTGGTGAACATTGTGTTGAAGTCCTGTATGCACTCACTTGCACTGCGGTAGAAGTTGTTCTCCAGACGCTTTTTGATGGTGCCCATGTCCATGGGTTGTTTGATAATTTTATGGTAATCCTGAAAAAGACAGAATGATCAACAGGGGAATGATAAAAAAAAAAATAGAAAAAATGAAACCACAACTTGTGAAGCATGTTGAACATTTCAAATTTACAAAATTTAACAGAAGGAGCATCCAGTACTCAAACATCTGAGCCAAAGCACAACCATGAGCTGCAGAAAAATAAATAAAAGTGAAAGTATAAAGTGAAAGTCTCTTTGTTGAGTCTCACCGGCAGGTTGAGCCTGTAGGCATCCACAGGCTCGTGGAAAGGCCAGGCAAAGTGATGTCTCCACAGACATTTCATCAGAGTCCTCTGGAGAAACTGCAGCTGGTTGGTCATGCGGCCTGGGCGGCTGGGATCTTTCACCGGAGGCTGGGGTGGGACAGGGGGCCCCTGGGGCATCGTGTGTGGCAGAGATGGGCTCTCAAAGTCCTCGTACAGCAAGGAGGGCTTGCGAATGCGTTTGCCCGAGCTGGTGTGTTGGTCCATGCTGCCACCTGACAAAAGCACCAGAGAGCTGGAGCGGAGAAGACAGAAAGAGGATGGGACCAAGAGAATGCCAAAAGAATTTTTATTTGATGAGAAAGAAGCAATAAACGTGGAGATAATGAAAGTACAAACATAATTTCTTTACACTATGATTTAGAAAAAAAAAATCAATAAAAAGGGAGACCAGTTAACCTATTTCTGTGTGGGAATACAAACACACACACGCACAAGGAAACTGTACTTTTAAGCTGAATATGCTGTATGCCCTTTGCCTCCCTTATTGATGCAGCCATTGATCTGCTATCCACTCCCATGAATGCATGCACTCATGGAAAACCTGCTGAAAAAGTGCAGCCTATACATGCTTCATTCATGTAAGCCATGACCAGTGAAGCTATGGTTCTGCCCTCCTGTCAGCTAACCGTCATCGAGGGAACCAGGACTCTATCAATAGGCTGTTACTTTTAGCACTTTCATGGGAACTGCTATCGCATGGGTGCCCACTATCTAAAAAACAAACACTCACTTGTAGAGAGGCTGGGTGATAAGACCCCAAAATCTCTGTGATATATTATCACATTTAGCTCCACATAAATAAAAGACACATGTTTGAATTATGGGAAAGATAGCACTAATTCCAAGCTTTAAAACTGAAGTCAAATTAAATGTCTCACACTATCATAATATTGAAAATAAATAGTTACCTTAAATCATTTCTCAACAGTCACTATTTTCAACGAGATGGTTTTATTCTATGCAGTTGGTTACAGCCACTTGTACAATAATGATGTAATTTGCTTATGATCGCTTATAAATTGTAAGGACGCGCAGGACCGCCACACAACCACAACAAAATAATAGCATTGCACAGCAAAGAGCAATACATTAAGAATGTCTGAGGTTTTTTTAGCTTTTAAATGAAATAAAGAAATATCAATAAAGACAATAAAGAAATGCCTCAAAGACATAGGCTAAATGAACAAACATACTATGACACAAATGATAAATACTTAAATAATGAAAATGTGTTTTAAAAAAAAAAAAAGACCCAACACTGAGTCCTCCCTCCTGTAAGATTTTTTTTTTTACATTTACAAAGGAATGAAGGAATGAATGTCAGGAATACTCCTGTCAACGCCCTTCACTATGGTCTCAACATGGGCAGTTTGTCCCTGGGCACTACAGCTGCTCATGACTCCTCCAGTCACTATTAACAGTAGGTTCAAATGAACAAAAATTGACAAAATATCTAGTAGGAATTTATAGAGTAAAGAGATAGAAAACAATGCCTTGCAGCTCTCAAAATGCTCAACCACTCATGCATTTTCAGTATCATCTTGTGACTCAACACAGAAAAGTTTCCTCAGTTTTCTGAGATTTGGAGAACAATATTTATAGGCCATTGCATCTACAGCACTATAGTACATTATTATAATAACATCAAGTGTCAAGACACATTCTTCCTTAATCAAAAAGTGCAGCTTCTGCAATTTGGACATTGCACTGGTGGTCACATTATGGTAATGGAAATAATTTGATTAATTGTGCAGCCCTACAACAAAAAAATAATTTTAGTATTTGTTAAATACAAAGTGTTTGTTTTTGCTGCAACACAAACAGTTTGAGAAACAGTGTAGTTTGACAGTCAAAGTCAAGTCAAGTCAAATTCTATTTGTAGAGACCAATATCATCACAATTTGCCCCAAGGGGCTGTACAATGTTCAGTGTGTGACATCCCCTGTCCTGTAGACCATCAAAAGAGAAATGACAAACTGCCCCCAAAAAACTTTAAACTTGGAAAAAAATGGAAGAAACCTCAGGTGGAGCCACAAAAGAGGGATCCCATGCACAGAGCAGAACAGCAAAATCAAAAACAATACAGTATTTGAAGATAGAGGTTTTTTTGTAATATATAGATTTATAGTATATATGTGAAGAATGTAAGTCTGGGAGAAAGCCAAATATCTGGTGTCTGTGTCATCATGACAGACAAATGTCAGTTCATCCCAGAGAAAATGTAAGCTCTGCTTGCTAAAGAATCCTGCGAGGTTTATTTATTCTATGACAGTGATAGTCCACTTGCTGCCCACAAGCCCTCCGACCATTTTGTAATATACAGTGAAAATAAATTGATTGACACTGATTTTTTCCTCAGGAAGGAAGGACAGACATGTCAGTTTACTTTGAAAGGATGAATCAGGCTTTTGCACGAGGGCCTTTCATGCTGTGCAAAGTGCAGTAGGATCAGACGGTGAGCAATGTGGGGAAGACAACTATGAGATCAAAACCAGCAAATGCTGCACAGAAATGAGGATAATTCTGATCTCATGAATGCACATTTCATACTAACAACTAACTTAGCTTAAATGTACTGTTCATTCTGTCCCTGGTAGGAGCAGTTTATGTTTTTGCATTATATTTATGTATTATATTTGGTGACTGCATGATGGAATAACTTCCAGCTATGTTTAATGTTGTATAAACTCTTACCAAAGCATGTACAACTCATATATAATTGCAGTTATTAAATGCACTAAAATATCTAATTTATCTGCCAGTCCTTATAGAGGGCCCACAGATCAAAGCAAGTTAACTATCCCTACTCTCTGTGATCTATTGTTTTATTACTGACTAATAAAAATAATTCCATGTGACTAATGTGTCTTTGCTGTTTCAATCTACATTCAATCATATTTAGGTATTAGTACTTAACAGTAAAACACACAAACCATCTTAATTACTGAACCAAAACAAAGAAAGAAAAGCAATGACTCCTAGATTTACAATGCAACAGCTGGTGATCGCGTGGTTTGGACGCCCCGCCCTCCCTGTTTGTAAACACTGCCTCACAATGACAGAACCGGATGAGGGACAGCGACTTTCTGTCCAAACGAGCAGAATCACGAACTCTTTATTGAACGATACCGTCTTAGAAAAGGTTAACCTATTAACCCGTTAAACTATCTCAGTTATTTTGCCACAGCATACAACGTTAGACCTTTGTTCAGCGGCATAGGAGCTGTGGGCTGGAAGCTAAGCTAACAGCTAGCAGGCGTCACTGGACTCCATCAATGCCTGACAAATCGTATGGTTCATTTAGGGCTGCTACCTTTTCTATGAGCAACTGCTGTGTGTTAGAAGCACACAGGATACTGTCTGTATCAGCAGTTATCTCATATGATAGTAACATAAGCTGTGAGATTAGCGTTAGCAGGGTGCCTGAGCGATGAATGACCCGACTGACAGAAAGCCGGTGGGGAGCAGCCGGTGGGGCTGCAGCTGTCATTTGACTTCTTTGTGCCAGCTTCTTTGTGAAGCTAACAGCTAAGAGAGACGGCGAGTCTACAAACGTAGCTATAATTCAGTGAAGGTGAACGCTGAGGGAGTCGTACTGAGGTGGTCTGCTGTAAAAAGCTAACTAGCTAAATCAGTCTGTCTCAAGGCAACCGTTGGCTGACAAGCTAACGTTCGCTTCGTTAACAGTAAGCTAACGTTTTATGGTGACATTTAACGTTAATCCACCTTCTTAAGCTCCGCAAGCCTGATCAGTTTCATGTAGGTATCGAGCAAAATGACTGCGGACTGTACCTGTCGTGAGGCGGGTTGACGGCCGCTTCCATCGGGCTGAAGGCGGAGTGATCTTACAATCCAATTTTTCCACCACTGTTGACGCTGCACTTCCACTGAAACGCCACTGAGCAGCTCCGCAATGAAATGGCGCCTAAACGCTTCCGTTTGACCCTATATAAACCCACCACGTGGCAGTGTCGCGTGTTTCCTGTCATGTTCGGGGTGATTCTGCGCTCCCATTGGCTGCAACCACACGCCCGTCAAACGAAGCACACGCCCACCACTTCATGGTCGGTACATCTTGTTCTCTGTCATGTTTGAACACAATGGTAGCGAACAGCCGCTGACCTGCGTTGAAATGCTTCAGTTTTTAAGTCGAAATGTTTGCGATTACGGCTTTACGTTTCTAGAAGGATGTTGTGTCCGCAGGGATGCTGTTGTTGTGTGATTATGTTATCTGCAGTGGGTTATTGATGCAGTTCTTCTCTGCATTATTTTGGTACCTGTTAGTATTTAAAAATGAAAAGACAGGCTGTTTTTTCGTCATTTTCAAGTTGCTCAACTTTAACAATATATAAAGTTATAATATATAATATATATGTATATATATATATATGTATATATATATATATATATATATATATATATATATATATATATATATATATATATATATATATATATATATGTATGTATGTACTGAGAGTGACTGTTGTGTTTGTATTGTAATACCTATTCTGACCCTCTGAAATCTTGCCCCCGACAAATACCCCCCATATCATAATAAAGAAACCAAAACTAATGCAGAAGATAACGAAAACTAAACCAAAACTTAACATGTTTAAACAACAAAAACTAAATTGAAACAAGCAAACTCACTCTGCAGTATAACTGAAACAAAACTGAAAACAAAAAATAAAAACGAAATAAAAATTAAAAAAAACAAAAACAAATGAAAAGTACAAAATTCTAATGGACACATACTAACTTTTTTCAATTCATAAACCAGCGGTGGAATAAATAATCAGATCTATTACCTAAGTAAAAAACAAAAAACAAAAACAATACCAAAAACTCAAGATACAACAACAACAACAACAACAACAACAACAATAACAAAAATAAATAAAAGAATAAGAATAAAAATAATAATAAATGTGTTTGTGCTTTTTTTAAAAATAAAAGTAGCCAGCCATGACCTAATCAACAGAAAGAAATGTAAGGACTTGTCTTTGGCAATGAATGTTTGAATTTTCATGTACAATTGCAAAACAAAAAGATTCAATATCTTTTTTCAGGATACTGAAGATGCAGTTCACTGTTCAGTATATTGTTACATCCCTATTAAATGTACAAAAGTATTAACATTATACTTAAGTAAAGTACTAAAGTAAATGTACTTAGTTACTTTCCACCACTGCAGAAACTATTGACATTGATCTGATCTCACGTTCAGACACAGCGCGATTCTGTATTCAAAGCAGCACTTTCTACAAGCTGACATCATGAGCCCCACACACAGCAGTTTGTCCTCGTCTTAAAGGGACAGTTCACCCCAAAATTAAAAATACATATTTTTCTTCTGGCCTGTGGTGAGTGGCCTAGTTTTGGAGATATTGGCTATAGAGTAATTTCTCAAATATAATGGTGCTGAATGGCACAAGTCCTGCATCACTCCAAGCACCCAAAAAAAATGAAAATTTCTAAACCAGTGTGTCTTTCCAAACATCATGACCCAGTGGATGAGAATGAACCACAGACCTTGTTGTGAGCAGTTTCATGGAACTACTTTTTTCTGCTGTAGAATCTACCAGAACTACTTTTTATCTAATAGAAAGAAAACAGTTCTGGTGCTCCAGTGTTTTATTACTTCGCTTCCATAAATCTGGGCGATTCACAAGATTCAGTTTTTAATGAATGATCAAAATTGTAGGGAAGCCTATTTCCAACAGTAAAAGAAAATATCCCCGTGGTAAGTCGAAATATTGAAATAAAAAGTAGATATTATGAGATTTAAAAAAATCAAAATTGAGAAGAGTAGAGTCACAATTATATCATTTCAATTTATCTCATAATTATAAGATAATAATAATCATAATATATAATTTATATTATATAATAATTACTCATGATAATTAAGACTTTATCTCTTAATTATAACTTTTTTTAATGTTGAAAAATTGACTTATCTCATAATTTCCACCAGTAAATGCCTTCATCTTTTAAACTTCACACTTTTAAGTTTATAAGTCAAGATTTAAGCCCAAGCCTCAAACTTTGGAAAACTCCATCCAGAACCACACACTACAGTTCAGGATGGTTTTTACCCAGTTGTACTCCTCATGACGAATAAACTGAACTTCACATGTAAAATTGTTGGAGTGCACCTTTAAGTGCGAGCAAAATCAAACATACGTTAAGAGTGATATGACAGGCCGCCAGTCGCTTCTTGCAGTATAAGGGGGCCGGGCAATAACTACTGTTTAACCTAGAAAAAAAGTCCCATAAAGAGAGAAAACTGCAACTACCCACAACCACTTGCACCAACTTACAAGTGCAAAATTATGATTTTTTTTTAACTGAGCCACTGTCACAGAGTAACTCTGACTAAAAGCTTTGCTATTGAAAAGCCAAAAGTAAAAAAAAAAAAAAGGTAGACGAGAAGATAAAATTCAAAATATTTATTATAGACACTCTACTAAGTACTAACACCTAAAACATTAAAGAATCATCAATACAGGGAGAACTGCGATTAGAGTAAAACAAAGACAAATATGAAAAATATATACAAGCAAAACATTTAGAAAGGCCTGATCTTAAATATTGCCATATAGAGAACCTAAAGTCTAATTGATTGATCTCTTCTACATCTACATTTGCAAAGTGTCTGAAGCAACAGTGTGTGACCATCATAAACTCTCTTCAAGATGATTTACTCAGGTTGGTCGATACGATGATAGATCCCCAGAGACGATCAAAATTCAGATTAGTTTGCATCAGACTGCTGTGAGTGATGCTGCAAACCATGACAGGGATAAATGCTAAAGGGACAGTTCACCTCATAATCAAAAATACATATTTTCATTTTCAAATGTATATTTTGGTGCTTTGAGCACCGCAGGCCAAGTGCCATCCAGCCCCCTCAAACTGGAGAGAAGGCAGATATCTCCAAAACTCTGCATCTCACACCAGTTCTATCTAGACTGATAAATAGTACTTCAGGCCAGGAGGAAAATATGTATTTTTGTATTGTGGTGAATTGTCCCTTTCAGCACTGGCGCCACAGCCCCAAATTATGGTAGTCAAAGTACCTTTATGGTGGCCCAAATGTAAAATCATGCAAAAATTGGTTTTGAAGGCTACATTAGATTTAAGTGATGTAATGTTGTGATCTTAACAGACTGTTCTAGCTGTTCTTTTATTTGTATTTACCCACTTAGCCATTATATACACATTGATGATGATTATTTGTCAAACATGTCATGTTAATATTTTGTGAAAGGACCAACAGTCACCCCTGCAATACTGTTGCGATGTTCAAGTGAGGCACAGCCACAGGACAGGATGAAGAATTTTTTAAAATCCAACAGCGGTGTAGAAAGTTATGTTCATTGTCAAATAGGCAGTGAAAAAAATTCTTTGTCCACATGTCGTGATGTATTTAATGGTGCAGAGACCACCTCCGTCTACAACACTGCCCCTACTTTTGCCTTCTTTCTCAAGACGTACATTTTTACAGTTTCCTCCAGCATCGCCACGTTTGCTGTTGTCAGAAACTTTTGACTCGTCTTCTTCAGTGCAACTTTTTTTTTCTGGGTTGTCTCTGAGCAGTGCCCTTTAGTGGATGTGTTTCTTAATATCCATGTCAACATGAAGGACGCATGGAAGTATGTGGGCAGTGACGGCTCTATTGTTTAAAAAATACATATCTATTTTCGTATGTAAAGAGGGCATAAGTGAGCCTTGGAAAGCACAAAGGAATCAGGAAGTGGAACTGTAATGTGCTGGCTGAGGCTCGCAGTATGCAATACCTCTGGACACGGGCGATTTTGATAATGATATGCATCAACATGATGAAATATGCTTCCCCTTCATTTATCAAATTTGGTCATTTTCCAGAAAATTTACTATATTATGATATATAATAACACTTCACTCACAAGTTCATGTTGGCAACTTCTAATGTGCGTGGAGAAGGAAAATATTCTAAGGGGCATAAACCCAACAAGAAGTGTGATATAGCGTGGTCTCACAATGACTTTTTTTAAAATTTACAGTACAAGTATTGGTGGAGTTTTGACCCTTTCAGTCTGGAGATTTAATCAGCAACCTTGCAGCAGCTCAACTGGCTGGAGAGAAAACGCTGTTCGCTCGGATCCGTGCGTCTCGATCCCTCCTCTCCTCGTCTTGATGGTGAAAGCCCATATTCTGCTTTCACATCAGTTGAGCGTAAAGGCCACCTCTCGCCAGCAGCTCATCATGACTGCCCTCCTCTTCTACCACCCCGTCATTGAGGACAATTATATGATTGGCCTGCTCCACAGCGCTCATCTTGTTGGAGATCAACAGCACGGAGCAGTTGGTGAGTTTTGACAAATGTTGGTGGATCTGTTGAGAACAATCATGACTTGATGTTAAATGTAGAAAACATGAAGTGTATAACGAGCAAAATTTGAGAAACTCAAGAACGTCCCACCTTGTATTTATTGTCTGGGTCCAAGTCACTGGTGGCGTCGTCCAGTATCAGGATTTTGGGACGTCTGATTAAAGCTCTGGCGATGGCAATGCGCTGTTTCTCGCCTCCGGACACCTGAGCTCCCTTCTCTCCAGCATCTGTCCAACAGAAGGACAGATTATTATTGTGTTCATGTACATCTTTGAGAAGTAGGAAATGTATCTTGCATGGCAAAACCACAAGGCCCTCATCGGCCCTTTCACTTCTGCCAGCGGGGTTTCTACTAGGGCCGGGTATTGTTTAAAAAATTAAGATACCAGTAGCAAAACTAGTATCATTCAAGTAATACAGATACCAGTGGAGTGTTTTATTCAACACCTTTTTTCAAAGGTTCTTCTTTATGAAGAATACTTGCAGCAAAACCACATAAAGAGTCATTTTTTCTAGATCTGGCTACCAAAAGGATTGAATACAAGTATTGTTTGATTGGGAAAGTTTCAATTCTACTTGATACTGGGTTGTTTCAACTGATACCATGAAGGTACTGAGTACTGATACCCAGCCATAGTTTCTAAAGGCTTCAGAACGTTAATGAAAGTACAATGGAAAACCAGTACAGGCAACATGGCCTAGAACAATTTACTATTACATCACATTTTATTTAAATACTTTCCAACAGTATGTTACCTTCTAAATTCAATGTTTTTCCTCAGACAGCCTGAAGGAAAAAAGACATTTTTCCCACTACTAAGGAATGTAGCTTTGCAAGCATTTGTTTTATCACTGTGCAAATGTCTAAGAATTTACATTAAAATGAGAAATAATTCCATAGTTTTTTCAAGGAACGACAAGAACCCCTGTGAAGAACCCCTCGTTAGGATTCGCTCTAACAGAAGCTGAGTCTGTGGGTCAAACCTGTGTTGTATTTATTTGGCAGTTTCGTGATGAACTCGTGGGCCCTGGCCTGCCTGGCAGCCTCGAACATGTCCTCATCAGAGGCGTCCTCGCAGCCGTACTTGATGTTCTCCCGCACAGGGCGATCGAACAGCGCACATTCTTGGCTCACCACAGCAATCTATAAACAAACAGGATGAAGAGTTAGCGTCAGTGACGGCCAAACTGTCACAACTAACACCGAGAACGGCAGAATTAGACTCGGCAAAAAGTGCAAGTAAGCGTCCTCGCAATATTCCTGTGACCAGTGTGAGATGATGGCACAACAGAAGTGTGACATGAAAGATAAAACGGGACAAAAGGAGAGAAATTACAGAAACATTTTGAAGAATCAGAGCAGGAACTTACGATGAACTGTGATTCACCTTGCTTATATCATCATTGTTGTAAAGCTCAGAGCTAATTTCATTTCATTTTCATTTTATGGCCTCAGCTGCAGAATTCCATTATGTACTTTCCATTTTGAATATTAGTCAATTTTCGTGGTAAAATGACTTGATAAACCCCTTAGGTCAGGCCTAGTCAATTGGCGGCCCTTTAACAACCTCAATGTGGCCCTTTGATCATTTATAAATATAGGAAAAAAGGTATAAATTAATAATTTCTTCAAACAAGACGATTACGAATGTGCATTATTTTTCCTGCACCTTTGTACATTTTACAGTTTTAAAGTTCTAACTTCACAGGTCAGACAGGACATGTAAATATCTGACCTCTTGGCACTTAAAAAAAAAAAGTAATTTAATAGGCCTGCCTTAGATGTCAGTACCTAAACCACACAGGTTGTGGTTTATTATGTCTTTTTTAAATCTGTGTGTCCAAATAAAGAGTATGGCTTTTCATTCCCAGTGTTTTTAAAAAAAGAATTGGATAGAGTTCTGCAAACAGCATCCCAAATCAAAGTCCCAAAAAGTTGAAATGTGCTGTTCTTCATGATGAAAAGTAGATCTCTCAGTGAAATAACATTTTCCATGAAGTCAAAATCATCATGTTTTTATCACATTTGTATTGCAATATACATTATATGTCAGTATAGGTTCAATGTTTTGTAGATCTTCTCAGGTATTTTTAATGGTATTCCAGAGTTTAATTCCAGAGTTGATCTTTACCTGGAAAATGATCAAAAACTGTTGATTCTTCATCCTACACTCAGTGGTGAACAATAAATTTGCATCTAACGAAACGCTTTCTCACTTATGACATTTCTGAAGCACGGGAGGATACACTGTTCACTGGAGCGGACTGTACGGTTTCTGGGCTGGGCCTCACTGTACAAAAGTACAACTTTATTTACTGATACAAGTGAATCTGGATCATATTTTATGAAGAAAATATTTTCTAGTCACCCCTCTGAGGTCCTGTGCCAGCTCAGCTTTAAATCCCTGTGCAACAGTACCAAGGTCATTTACAGAGTATCCTGTTGGAAACAGCTTTATTTGTTGTTGAAATAACTTAGCTAACCACAAACTGACATTAGCTTGATTAGCCATGACACAGTCCAGCCAAAACCAGCAAGAAAACCACCTCCTCCCAGACAAACAAACAAACTGGAGAGTCACTCACAGAAACTTAACTTCATACCTCTACATGTGGGTAAAACTCAGCAAGGTACACTGGCTTCCTACTATTGCACTGACTGCATGTCAGATTCAATGATGATTTCGGATAAATTCTTTTACGAGTCAAATGCAAAATGGAAAATGTGACAACCCACCTTGCTGTGTAGGTACTGGTCTTTGTAGCTCTGCAGTGGTTTCCCATCCAGCAGAATCTCCCCTGCTAAAGGCTGGTAAAATCTCTCCAGCAGCTTGATGCAGGTGGACTTCCCTGACCCGTTAAGTCCGACAAGGGCAGTGATTTGTCCTGGCTTTATCTCCAGAGACAGATCCTGGTAGAACAAAAGAACAGGGTGAAATGGTGGTGACTCATTTTTAAGATCATTTAAGCTGTAAATATAATAAATGCACAGGAAATAAACATTAACATACATACCTTGAGCACAAGATTGTTTTTGTCTGAATAGGAAAATTTAACATTTTTGAATTGAATGTGTCCCACAAGATTTTCTGGGGCCAAAGTGCCCTCTGGGGGTATTTTAGGTTTGCGATCCAAATATTCAAAGATCTTCTCAGAGGCACCGATTGCCTTCTTCACCTCTGGGTAATAACGCATGACAGCCTGGAAGAGAAGTGGCAGAATAAAGCACTTTTTAATTTGACTAAATTGAATGTTTTCTTTTGAACAAAGCAATCAGCCATAAGTGCAAGGACAACATTATTTCATTCAAATGTATTCTCTTGATGTTGGCTTGTGGCTCACCTCAACAGCAGAGGCAAACTGTAGCTCGTAGAGGATGAACGACACCAGGTCTCCACTGCTAACGCCACCCCTGGTCACCAGAGTCCCTCCATAGTACAGAATACACACCTTCAGGGCCAAAGTGGTCATCTGGGAGAACATAAACAATGGTTTACACACCACAGAAACAGCCTTAAATAAAGTAACTCTCCCTCTATATTGCTACAGTATATTTTCACAGACAATCATATGCAAAGCAGGCATTGCACACTTCATATAAGTATTCAACTCACGCTGTTAGCCCAGGTAGTGGCTGCATAGTATGCTGCTTCCTTTTTATTGAGGGCGTAAGTATCGTCCAGCCGCTGTCTGTACTTGTCTGTCTCGCCATCCTCGTTGGCAAAACTCCTCACCGTCTTCATGCAGGAGAAGGTCTCTGTGGCCACCTGGTTGGCCTTAGCCAGTGAATTCTGAACCTCTTTAGCTATAGTCTGAAATATGGATAAAAACAAATGATATATGTGATATGGAATTTTGCAACAAAAAAAGAACATGCAAATTACTGTAGGCATGTTTTCAATTTGGAGCAAATAAACTTGACTACACAAAAGGGCCAAAAGCATAGTTTTGTCAGAAGTTGGCATTATAGGCTACATAGAGGAAGTAGAGGATGCAAACCAGGAACAAACCAGCCGCTAATAAAAAAGAAGAGGGAGAAGTAGAAAAGAAGAAGAAAAGACAAAAGAAGAAGAAGAAGAAGAAGAAGAAGAGAGATAACCAGTGATCTTCAGGATTTTTTTTTTCAATTGTGCAAGTTGTAATAATTCTTTCATGTCGTAAATGAAATGTAAATGCAAATATATAAATTCTGCTGATAGGCGTCTCTCTCATTAAAACAATAATAAAAGACAGTTTATTGACGTTGTGAAGTGGTTGAAAATCTTTGGGTTGTGGTCAAAACAAGGCATTTGTGGACGTCATCTTAGGCTTTGGGAAACACTGGTTGACATTTTTCACCATTTTCGGACATTTTATAGACCAAACAACTAATCTATTAATCGAGGAAATAACTGACAGATTAATTGACAATGAAATTAATCGTTAGTTGCAGCCCTAACATTGAGGGAACCCCTCTTTACCTGATAGTAGTGTCCAGTGAACTCGGGTATGACCCAGATGATGGGCAGTCCCATGGAGGTGAGCAGAGTCATTTTCCACGACAGGCTCACCATGAAGTATATGAGGAAGCCAAAACGTCCAGTATACCACATCACAAGGCTCAGTTTCTCACTCAGTGCCTCGCTCATGTCGTTGGTATCTGTGGTAATGCGGGACACCAGCTCACCTAAGAAAAGAGCTACATATTAGCCACCAGTCCACACAACAAATACATCTCTTAGGACATTCATAACAATCAGGAAACAGAGCTTGGCCTATAGTGCAAAGAAAAATAGGCTTAGCAGTTATTCATGATGACCATGACTGACCTGTCGGAGTGGCGTCAAAGAAAGCAATCTCCTGTTTCAGCACAGCCTGGAAGACGGATCCCTGCACTGCAGTGTGTATGAGGCTCATGGTGCAGTTGTACATGAGGTCACATACAAACTCAAGCACGGCACTGAAACATACAACAGACAACTGTGTAAAGTACACAAAATATCACTACAAGGATTAATATTACACCAACAACTCTACTTAAAAAAATCAAGATATTATTATATAATTAATTCTATATAATTATAGATTTTTAATAAATTGAACAATGTCATTTGTGGGTTATATGACGTACTTATCGATAGTCACTGTATTACCTACAATAGTACAGCACAACTCAAGTTTGGAGAAGCATAGAGGAGTACCAGCACAGAACCTGAGCAAAGAACTGCAGTGGATGCAGTTAGCTGCAAAAGGTATTTTAGCCACTTAAAAAAGTCCACCGAAAAATCTCAATGTCAGTTTAAGTGTATGCTACATTAAGAATATTTTCTTTGCTTTAATTTACCATCAAACAGCCTTTTCTGATGAGAAAAACACTGTTATGAAAGACAAATACCACTCTCTCTGAACCAGCCAAACTCCAGGGGTGAAATAAGTCATTTTACCTCACAGAACACAAGAGTTGCTGGTCTACCGCCTTGATCTGTCCTTTTAAAACACCAAAGTCACACAGCAAGACAAGCAGAACTCTCAGCAGCAGTAGAATTAAAATAATAATAAAATTACAGATTTCATCCATGGAGTTTGGCTGGTTTGAAGAGAGTGATGTTTGGTTCTTATATACCAGTGGTTTCCCATCAGAAATGGCTGGTGAAAATATACTAAATATAGTGTCTGTGGTGGTGCTCCTCTCTGCTTCTCTGAACTGGGAGCGTCATCTACTGTACGTAAAACACTGACAATCCTTTACCTCATGTTAAATAATCTGAACTAAAAACCAAAACTTAAAGTGA
This sequence comes from Lutjanus erythropterus, assembly GCF_056507025.1. Classification (NCBI taxonomy): domain Eukaryota; kingdom Metazoa; phylum Chordata; class Actinopteri; order Lutjaniformes; family Lutjanidae; genus Lutjanus; species Lutjanus erythropterus. Next base: position 41,857,759 of record NC_139325.1, read on the forward strand.
TGTTTTGCCAGACAATTCAGCTAAATTATGACCTGAAACATCTCTTCATGCTCTTTCTTAATAAAAGCGAGAGAAAAGATTTAAGATGAACAAATCCAGGTATTTTACAAACTTAGAACCCATAATGCTTTAACTACCTCATTATGAGGGTTACATTACCTGGCAATAGTCATTAGTGTCATGACTGTGATGGCCTCTGTAAAAGCATCAGGTGCGTCTTCATTTATGATCCAGTCAGCCACACGACCAGTGTACTGAGGAATAGCCATCTCACCTGAGGTCAGAAGTTCACATTATCACAATGCTGATCTTTGCAGGAGGTGGCACAGCTGTTTAACAGCTGGTAGATTTGGTCTACTGTGTTGTCTCACTTACCATAAGAAGATAAAATCACAAAACTCAGTACAACAACAAAGCGCCAGACGTAGGGCCGCATGTACTCCAGCAGTCTCTTCAGAGAGTCACCGGTGTCCTCTTTGGGTTTCTCAGACGGCGCCCTCGTCAACAGAGACGAGACGTATCGACCAAAGGAGAGCAGAAGAGACGACACATATCGACTCCAGTAGAGCCACGCCACGAGTGTCACAGTGTAACCCTGCAACACCTGCAAAACAAATGACGGGTTTTAATACACAAATCCAGAAAGATATTACCTGAAATAAATCATTTAATGCTTCAGATGATTCTGACAAATATTTGAATGAAAGTACAAATAACAGTATTTCTAAAACAGGGGGGTTCTTGTTCTTTGGTTTCAGTCTCGTTCCTGTTCCACACTCAATGGCTTCATTGCAAAAAAATACAAAAGCCTAAACATTAAAGGCTGGTTTCACAGACAGGACTTAGATTAAGCCAGGAGTAGGCTGTACTAATTAAACCAGGGGATCTAGGGATAGTTTCAAGGGTTCAAGGCTTAAGCCTAGTCCCAGACTAAAAAAACCTGCTTCAGCTGTGTTAATTTAAAGCAACTTGCACAGACCTATCTTGAAAAATGGTAGATTTAGCCTGTTCTGGATTAAACTAAACCAACTGCAATACAGGGAAGATTACAGTCTAATACTAGACTGAAGTTTAAATTAAACCTTCAAGATGGCAGGTTAACCTCTGCTTAGTTCTGTTTCTGAGTGAGCATGGACTATTTGGAATATGTAAATATGGGGTGGCAAAACTTTTTCCCTCATAGGCCAAAACTGAAACTTGATCATGGGCCAAAAGCAAACACCTACACTGTAAAGTAACGACTGTGGTGTGTAATTAAGATTCAAAATGGTAGTGTGATCCCGAGTGTCACTCTGCCTGCCATGCACAGGTTATGAAAAATAATTATGGATCCTACATACAGTCTTTTAGATTATATTTTAATCTTTTGCCTTTATTTGACGGGACAAGTGAAGATGGGCATAAAAAGTGGCAGAGACACAGGACGACATCCAGCAAGGAGCCACGAGGACCACAGCTTTAGCACATGGTGTGGACAAAAACAGCATATATTATACATACTATGAAACCAGCCCATTATGTTCTAGTTAAACTAAAAGTTAAACTAGAACATAATGTGTTTGGCTTAGTTAGTCAAAGACTATGGAGTCCTGGTCCTGGTGAAAGATAGGTAGCTAACAGGGCTCACAAAAACCCAGAATGGAATATGTCACCCTAACATACCTGAAAAGGTGTTAACAAAAGTGACTGCTATTGCATTGACGTGATGCCTCCTGCAACTAACTGTGGTTTCAACAGCATAACACAAAGCAAAACTCAGCCTCTCACCCTTTCCCAGTTGTGCCACCCCCACAGTTCCTCCACGACGGACTGCCCGACTGCCCAGAGAAGAGTGGTGTACACCGGGAAGTGGAAGCAGAGGACCCCTAAGCGCTGTAGCCCCTCGAAGCTGCGCATCCACGGCAGGCTTTGAGGGTAGGTGAAGGTGAGGAGGGTGAGGATGCAAGCCCTGATCACCGCTCCTCCCCACAGGGCGGTGAACGGATGGAAGAGGAGGACAGGAGAGAGCTGGGCCAGGCGGATGGCGTGCACCACACACACATCCAGGCAGACGAAGAGCAGAGGGAAGAAGTAGCTCATTTTCTGCATAATGTTCTGCAAATACAAGATACAGGGAGAGTCGGAGGCTGAGTATTCAAGTCGACACACACAGTAAAAAATATTAAAAGTAAAGGTAATCATTGTGCATAAAAATGGCCTCTGTTGGTGTTTTAGTTTAGTTTTTGCACAATTTACAAAATAATACACAAAATTGCAAATATAACAAATAATATGCAGTGCAATTGGCTTATTTGAAGCCTCTGCCTAAATAATGTTAAAATTTATAGTTAGAGAGAGCTCAAAATGAACATACAGAAAACAGTAAAAGTGAAAACTAATAGTAAGAAAATAAATGTGTCTCTGATTGTGAAGATTATCTTCTAGGACAGAGAAAAAAAATACACAGTACTTTGAATAAACCACATAAACCATGGACAACAGTATATGGGGGAAAGCAGTTACAAAACATCAAATAAATACTGAGTGAAGCATCTTTTGTGACATTTTATAGACAAACAGCTTTTTGCCAGGTGGAAAATTATGTCCTTCCATAATTTGGTAATTTGGTCCCTAAATCTTATCAAAAATTGACAAGTGCAAACATTGATGTCATAAATAGTATGAATGTGGAGTTTCTGAAATAAAGAGGCAAATGAGATATGCAACTCTGATGTGTTTACTGTTACATTTTATGTTTTTGTATTAATATTACTGCTGCATTAATGATCATGCTGCATTTTACTGCTGTAGATGTTTGGGTTTGTGTTGATATTAAGTATTTTATGTACTTTTGGGTAGTTTAACTAAAGCAATGCTCCATATCATGTAAGATCTTATGTTTGTAGCGTTGCTGACCTGTAAGAACCACATGTCTGTAAAGAGTTAACTTCTCATGAGCTAAGAAAAAACACTGGACACTGGACAAAGAGGACTTGCAGAAACATGTGGAATAAAGCCAGTTTAACCCCTTTCGTAACTAAATAACTAAATAACTTACACTTACTTGTCCTTACTTTCACTTTGTTGTTGCTTTACTTTCGTTTTCATCCACGCTGCTGATTTCTTGGAAACAGTTCGACTTGAACCCAAGAAAACCCACAACAGAAACACGACAACTAAGAAAACGCATTTCAATTTTACTACCAGTCTCAACAGACCCAACATGTAGTAAGCTGGCCTCCTTTAGCCTGCATCACTGCTGCTGCTCAAATACAACTTACCTTTACTTTGGACGAGCTGAGTTTGAAGCGTCAGACGTTTGATAGTCGTCTGAGATCGTAAAACAACGCCGATATCCCGCCTAACGAACTAAAGATTGTCAATTTAGTTCAGCTACAGTTTCCAGCCGGCTGCGTGTTCCGACGTCGACTGACTTCGACTGCCAATCCGAAACCGAAAGTAACTATTTTAAATTATTTTACGACGGAAAGTCCCCTCTAAACACGGTATATCCGCCACAATGGCGGGCGAACACTAACGACGAATAAAACATACTTTGTATCAGGCTACATCGCATTTCTTCAAGGCCTTACTTACATAAACTTCAGCAGGAAAACACAAAGGTAATGTTTGTACGCTGTATGTGGTACAGTGCAGAGGTTATCTGATATGTGTGACGTTGAACCTTCAAACGGTCCGACAGCGACATCATGTGGCGAGAAGATGAAACTTTTTATTTTTATCTTAATTTTTCATTGTCTTTGTGTTAATAAATGCTGCTGTTATCAATGTAAAAAGAATAATCTCCTCAAAGTCATTCAAGAAACTAAATTTCATGTTTAATGTCTTTACATGTCTTTTTGTCTTATCACTCAACTGAGGACAAAACTGACTTTTTTCTGAATTGTTTTTGTGTGTTTATTATTAATAGGTAACAATTTATCTACACAATTTATGTTACAATAAATCATTTTCATATTTAGGGTACAGAGGGCCACTGTTATTTCAAATATTTTTGCATTGTTTGCTGCTGTTAGCCTCTCAGATTTCACCTCCTTAAATGTGAATATTTTATGGTTTGTTTATTCCTCTCTGACCGTAGACTGAATATCTTTGAGTTCTGGATAAAACAAAACATTTGAAGACGTCATCTTAAGCTTTGATCAACATTTTTCACTGTTTTCTGAGATGTTATGGACTAAACAATTGATCAAGTAATTGAGAAAATAAACATTAGTTGCAGCCCTGAAACACTGAGCTCTATATGTGCATATGCACTATGGGAGCTCAAAATAAATTTGTGTTGAAACTAGATTTTCCTCATTCATCAGACTGAACCATAACATCTTCTAATACTGTCTCAGTAGCTATTGTAAAAACAGACAGGCGGTGAACGTCAGCCTGTGAGGGTGGCACAGGATAGTTGGCTGCTTTTCTTGGTTGACCTTGTCTTGTGTTTCAACTTATTAAGACACCTGAGGGAACGAGACCCCCAACAGAAACTTTGAACTCCTCGATAGCTTCCTTCCTTCCCCCCGCTTTCATGTTTGAAGGATGTGATGAGTAAAGCTATAAATGCTTTTACTATTTCAAGCAAGTTGTTTGCAAGCACCAATAAATCACATTCATGCTTAAATATGTTTTCCTTTATCTATTTTCAGAAAATACAATATAAATTTTTGACAGATTAATTGATTTTTTATATAGTTTGTTGCAGTTAGCCTTGTTTTATATCTGAGATTTTAATCAACAAAATATTAGTTTATTCATTGTTGTACAGTAAAATGTACTATATTGCCTGTGTAAACTGACAAAGCATTGTTGCAGATTAAATCAATGGCTCCCAACCTTTCTGGCTTGTAAACGGCTTATAAAAAAGGGGTCTTCTGTAAACTTCTCAGGTGGTTTCATTTACTGTTTGAAGCCCAAAGAGATCAATTATCCATTTCAAAAAAGCAAAGATTAGAGTGAAGTCCAAAATATGAATACAGCCGTGTGTCGCAGAACTTAGTTTTTGCTTAATGCCTGACTTTTATCTGTACAGTATTTTTACAGTGTTAAATTGCTACGTTTATGTTATTACAGTGAAGTAAAACTAAACTAAAAACTAAAACTAGATGTGAAAGATGCTTTACTTAACTGAAATAAAAAATAAAACTAACCTTTAGAGGGAAAAAAGAAAAACAAACTGAGACAATATTTTATTCTAATTACCATAAATGAGATTTCTTTTAAAAAATATATAGGAGAGTATTCTTTCTCAAAGGGTTGTGTTTGTATTGGAATACATATTCTGAACTTCTCAAATCCAGATCCTGACAAATACCCTCCAAACACAATTAATTAACTACATTAAATTTAACGGGAAACAAAAATTAAAACCAAAGAAAAATAGAAAACTATAACCCTGTGAAGGATCTGAATGCTTCTTACACCGTTTTTTTTTTTTTTTTTATCTATTAATCTGAATGAGAGAACATCAACCTGCATGTTTCTACCATGGAGGCCAGTGCGCATGCTCAGACATGGCAGCTGCCAGTGTGAAGCTCCTGAGCTCCAGCGGGTAAATAAAAGCCTCTGATACCTGAGCGGATACAGATGTGGTGTTTCGCTGTCAGAGCCGTGATGGAGTAAAGAGCCGGCAGGGGGGAAACTGATCTGATCTGGATGGAACCGACGGGTCTACGAGACGTTTTCAAATGTATAACACTCTGTAAGCACGCCGAAAATACACCTCAATTTAAAGGGTTTGTCGTAGTTTAGCATGTAAGAAGAGCTGCTGTTAGCTACACATAAAGTTAGCTAAATGTGTCATAATGTGAGCTCCATTACAGCCGTTTCCACTTTACCTTTTCGCTGAACGTCTGACCTGTGACGCCTACTTCTGCGTCAGCTGCAGGAACATCTGGATTCAGACACATGGCTTTGTTGTCTACCGTTCAAATATGGATGGACGGCGGTTTTATATTTGTTTAAAGGTCTGAACGGACAAACAGGCTGAATGTCAGTTACTGAATCTGCGATTTAGAAAGCATGTCATCGTTTTTACTCAACAACAACCTGTTTTATTCTGTTTTATTCTGTTTTGTTTTGTTTTTTGTAGCCATTGCAGCAATGGAGGATATTGGTCTCCTTCCCAAACCCACCAATGACCCCCCACTTCACAGACCCTCGGTCACTGAGACCTTTGGGCTCCACCACATCCCACCAGGTGTGTATGAGCTCAGTCCCTCTGTGTGTGTGTGTGTGTGTGTGTGTGTGTGTGTGTGTGCGTGTGTGTGTGTGCAGTTATCAGTGGGGGTCTAAGAAAATATGGGCAGAGGTGGCAAAAGTACACACATTCTTTACTCAAGTAGAAGTTGAGATATTTGTTTTAAAAAAAAAAAAGTTAAAGTTAGAAGTATTGATTCAACTTCTGTACTCAAGTAAAGGTGAAAAAGTCCAGGCTCTGAAATGTAAGTGTAAGTAAAAAGAATCTCCCTCCCTGTACATTTTGTCTTTAATGTCATTTTCGTCTTATGTCTCCTTATGTTGTTTCTGTCTTCTTAGGTATTTTGCATCTTGTTGAGTCGTTTTCATCAGATTACAGCTTTTATAATTTTAGTCTTGTTACATCTTGTTGCGTTGTTTTTATTTTGTTACGTCTTTATGTCATTTTCACCTTGTTAGGTCACTTTCTTCTTGTTATGTCTTGTTATGTTGTTTTTGTCTTTTACATAGTTTTCGTCTTGTTAGATTTAGTTATGTCTTGTTACACTGTTTTTAGCGTTACATTTTAATATCACTTTTGTCTTGTCACATTGTTGTTTTTGTCTTGTTACATCTTGTTACACTGTTTTTGTCTCTTTATATCTTTAAATTGTTGTCGTTTTGTTGCGTCTTTTACATCATCTTCATCCTTGTTACATTGTGTTTGTCTTGTTACATCTTCTGTCATTTTCGTCTTGGTATGTCTTGTTACGTCTTTTCGTTTGTTATGTCTTGCTGCATTGTTTTTGTCTTGTAACGTCCTTTTACATAATTTTCGTCTTATACCTTTTTCTTGTGCAGTAAAATAAATTAATACTTAAGAAAGGGATCTGAATACTTTATCTACCACCAGCAGTTAATGACATGTCTTAACAAGATATATGTGTTTTATCTAGACCATCTGCACGTCCCTGATGCGAGCAGGAAATCTGATGGAGCGTCCAAAAAAAGGTCTCACTCAGTAATGACAGCACAGGCACAGATGATTCCCCAGTTTCCTTCACAGACTGCATGTCCTCTGGGTGCCGACACCAGTAAGTAACAGCTCTGTTATTACTCAGTGATTTTAACAGCACCCAGACTTTGAAAGATTTATGTCTGATATCACTCTACATCAAGGTACTCTAGGATTTCTATTTTGAGATGAAAATGTAAACTACACAGTCTACTGTGTGTGTGTACCATTATTGCAATAACTGGCATACATGCAGTATATGTATAATAACAGGAATATACAGATGGGTATGCAGCGATTAAAATTAGCGCAAGCCAAATGCTGGCAAAATAAGCAAGTAGCTTGTAGATTTGCTTCACTTACCAGCCAAAAAAACCAGTGATAATCTATTGAGTGGCAGGTAAAATTTGGACGTTCACCCTTCGTTTGGCTGATCCAGTTCAAAAGCTTATTTACATTCAAAACATAGTTAATTAATTAGTCATTTAGTATAATTCCTGAACACAGCAACAAGTAATTGCTGTAAATATATTTCTATTGTAACAAGAAAAGAAAAAAGAAGAATATTAAAAAATAGTCTCACCGTTTTTAGTCTGTAGATCCCGATACTTAAGTTTGTAAAAATGTAGGAAATCCAGGTGTAATTCCTGTAGGCTGTTGCAGTTTTGAACCAGAATTCAGATTCATTTTGCTTATTGTATAATTTTTTTTGTTGTTTGTTAAACCAAACCTGTATGTCAGTCCACTGCTCTTGATAATTAATCCACTTTTGTTTGTTTTTTTCAGCCTTCCTTAATACAGCTGCAAAAAATGGAAACACTAATTTGGATACAGCAGGGACTGGCAGAAAAAAGCCCAAAGCTAAAGTCGCAGATCCATCAAAGTGGAAGCAAAACAAGCAGAAACAGCTGAGGATGGAGGGTAAAGCGTATGTAAGCAAACGCAAAAAAGATGGAGAGATTGTGACAAAACAGCCAAGAGCAGTGGGACCGAGGTGCACCTCGAATGCCTGCAAAAAGGCATCGAACAGGCTTTGTAATGAAATCAACGACGAGTCAAGGAAGAAGGTGTTTGATGAATTCTGGCAGCACATGAACTGGGCTCAGAGAAAACAGTACGTAGCGGCACAAGTTGACTGCGACCCCGTGGAAAGATCTCGGGCCGTGGGATCACAGTCGAGAAGATCAGTTTCACTCCGTTATCACTTGATGGTGGATGGCAAACGGAAACAAGTGTGCAAAAACATGTTCCTGTCAACTCTGGGGATCGGAGAGTGGTCTGTGCTCAACTGGGCACAGAAAGGAGTGACAAAAAAGAGCGGATCATGTGAAAACAAAGTAGAAAAGAGGCCGACTGTCCCTCAACAGAACCTGCAACAGAACCCTACTTCTTCTGTGGTCATTAATACTGTGGAAGTTACCCAGGGTGAGTGGTTTTTGTTTTGCATTTACTCTTTTTCAGCTACTTCTCAAACCTGAGGTTTTTAGCTTCTATGTCATGATATATAATTGTAAATTGAAGGGGTATGTTTTTTGGGGTTTTTTTTTCAGGGCTGCTACCATGTATTAGTAATAAAAGAAATCAATAACTGATATTCCAAAATGATATACGAACATTTGCAATAAAAATTTAAATTTTGGCGTCAAAATTTAGGATAAGAAACTCAAACACAAAACTTTGCTCAGTAATGGTCAATTGTCCCTGTTGAGTAAAATAAAAATAAAATATTTGCAGGTTTACTTAGTGCACTTATGTAATAATGTTAGAGTTGGTGCCACTATTTTCAGTTTTTTAGTAAAAAGGCCAGTTTTTTTGCCTGAAGTGTATCACAGTAATGCCTCATATGCATTAAAGGAATAATTCAGATTATTTGAAGTTGGGTTGTATTAAGGACTTAGTCAGTTACTACTACTACATAGTTGGTGTATTTCCTACACAAGCTCAGTTTGGAGGAGCAGCAGGAGTCCTGCTGTAAGGAGCTAAACAATGTTCTTCTGTGGACAGAATCAGCAGCAAAATGTAGCCACCTAATAAAAGGCCCATCTTAAAATTCAATATCAGTTTCGGTGTACGCTATATTTAGAATATTTTTACCGCTTCACCTTGCCTTCAGACAGACTTTTCAGTTGTGAAGCCATTGTTAATATATATATATATATATATATATATTTCCTTTTCCAAAGCAACCAGACTGTTTTGGCAAAATCAGTTATTTTACCCCGCAGAACATGGGAGTTGCTGATTCACTGCTGCCTCAATCAGTTTGTTTGTTTGTGTTACTGTTTGATTTTGTGAATCCAAGCTAACCTTTTAGACCACAAAAGGTGCACAATAACACAAACAAGCTAACTCACAGCGATAGACCAGCAACTCCTGTCTTCTGCAAGGTAAAATAACTGTTTCTGTTGTAGGAAAAAACACTGACTATGGAACGCCACTTTAAATTGTCTCTTTAATGCCATTTCCCTTGTTTTTGCAGAACAAGTGAATGCCTCTGACAAAGACAGAGACAGGCCCCCAGAACCAGAAGGGCCAGCCAGAAAGAAATCCAGGGTTGCCAGACCGTTAACATGGAAGCAAAATCGACAGAAGCAACTTCGGATGGAGGGCAAACCATACATCAGCAAACGAAAGAAAGACGGCATGACGGTAACAAAAGCTCAGAGGACAATCGGACCGAGATGCACGTCCACTGCTTGCAAAAGGGCATCCAACCGTTTCTGTGCTGAGTTCAGTGAGGAAACAAGGAATGAGTTGTTTACTAGTTTCTGGCAGTGTATGAACTGGCCTCAGAGAAAGGTCTACGTGGCCGGATTAGTTGACTGCGACCCGGTGGAAAGAACACGAGCGCCTTGGACTAAGTCTAGAAGATCGGTCTCAATGCGGTATCATTTGATAGTCAATGGTGACAGAAAACAAGTTTGCAAAAAGATGTTCCTCTCCACTTTGGGGATTGGAGAGTGGTCAGTGCTTAACTGGGCACAGAATGCCTCTGAGCAGGACAATTCAGAGGAAAACACCAAGAAGAAAACGCAGAGGAAGTCCCGTAAAGCTTCAGAGCATGTAGTCCTAAAGGAGTTCCTCGAGAGTTTACCCAAAGTGCCCTCGTACTGTTGCGGGACGTCCATCCCCAAGCTGTATCTGGAGCCGGTCTTTTCAAACATGTCCGAGGTGTACAGGCACTACTACAACCACTGCTTAGAGAAGATGACCACGCCGCTCTCTCGGCAGGTTTTCTGTGCAGTATTTAAAAAGATGGATTTGGGATTGTGTGACCCCAAAAAAGATCAAGGGTGTTCTTTCGGCGCGACTGGAAATTTGTTTAATGAGCTTTGGGAGGAGTACTGCATGGAAAGAGGAGCGGCGGGGCCACAACCAGAGAAAGCTGGTAACCAGTAGAGAGGGATTAAGGACAAAATGGACGAGTTGTGTTTTAATCTGTTACTTAAAACATGATCAAATATGCATTGTGGAGTTTAATTCCAAGACTTTCTCAAAATGACTGTACTTAAAGGGACAGTTTAGGCCAAAATAAATAATTTAATAAATTTGGTGTGAGTTGCAGAGCTTTTGAGATTTTGGTGATAGAGATTTGGGCCTTCTCTCCAATATAATGAAACTAGAGGCTAGTGTTAGTCCCATGGTGCTCAAAGCACATACATGATACAACGGTTAGTTCCAACCAAGTAATTTGATTGGACAAGAGACATTCCATGAGCGCTGATATAGAGTACACCATCACTGGGATTTTAAATTACGTGAATCACTTCGCTTTTCAAGTGAACACTAGGCATCTTGTACATGATTCAGGATCAGCTGGATACAAGAACAGTAATTTTGATCTGTTAATCAGGGAAACTACACGCGCTTATGTGCAAACTTGTTGCGAAGCTTAGCTGAAGACAGCCTTGAGGCAGTTTCATCCATCCATCAGGACAACTAAGCTGGGAAGCTCCACTGCAGTAACATGTAGACCAACATAAAGTAGCTAGCAAGCTAATGTCAGGAAAATGTTTCTGTTGCTTGGCCATAGTCCAGTTCAGCAGTAGGGTTGGGAATTGATACGATTTTTACGATTCCAATTCCATTTTCGATTCTGCTTAACGATTCGGTTCTTTATCGATTCTCTTATCGATTCTCATTTGGAAAAAAGGAGAACAAACAGGAAGCTAGACGTGAACTGGAGCGAGTGCTGCCAGCCTCTGAGCCAGTCAGACTCTGTCTCTCGTCATGGTCATCTAAATGTAATGCATGAGAAGGCATCCATTTAACCTTAACAGTTAGTAATAGCAGGTTTTACAATGAGGCAAATGGCGCTAACATGATAGGCAGTGTTAGTTAGTTAGTTACCTGCAGTATTAACAGCAGAGGACGTGCTAACATTGCTGCTGCTGCTGGGTTGAGATTCACTCTGGAGCGGATCAAAAACGCGACATTCATTCAAAGTTATCGAATGCTGTGTGTGCAGATGTTTCTACATATTGGTAGTATTTCCTCCCTTCGATGAAATATCCACTTTGCAAGTATTGCAAATTGCCCTGTTGTCATCCTTTCTCGTGAAATGTAACCAAACTTTCGAGCGTTTTCGATTCCCATCCCTATTCAGCGGTGGAACTATTTGTGTTGATGGAGCCAAATAAATGAGTAAATAAATAAAGAGATCCTAATCATAATCATTATTACTGTTACCTAAAAAATGGTGCTTGTAGATCTGTTGTATAAAAGGTCCTGCTGTTGGACTGAATATCATGACGGCTGTGATTATCTTTGACACTCAGCCTGCAAATCACAGCCGTGACGATTTGAAAAACCCAGCAACAAATCATGACCTGGTTGCTCAAAATAATCCACAGACCTTTTTGTTAGAAGTTTCATGTGGGAACTACTTTCTTTTCGCAGTAGAATCTACCAGAACTACTTTCTTTCAATTAGAAAAAAACGAACAGAGACAGACATCTCCACAGCCGATATCTCTAAAACTCTGCAACTCACACCAAAAAGATCTAGACGGATAAATAGAACTACAAGCCAGAGGAAAAATGTGTATTTTTGATTTGGGGTGAACTGTCCCTTTAATGGTTGCTTGTTCCAGGCTCACACACTCTAAAGCAATCCAGTGGTCTAAATGCAGATGCACACTTGTTTCACATAAGCAGAATTATTTAAGCACTACATTCATTGTGTTTTTGTAATACAGAAAGCTTAAAATGTTCAAATGACTGTTGAGACTGATTGTCAACCATCATTATTCGTTCAAGACTGAAACAAAAATGTGTCATTTTGTGTAAAAAAAAATCACTAAAACATATTTGTTAATCTACTGTTTAGAATTTCAATATGTGTCATGTGAAAGGTCATGGTCAAACGACTTAACAAAGAGATGCGCTGATCTTTTGGCTGAACATCGTTATCAGCTGATAGTCACCTTATAGATGGCTGTTTGTGAATCAGCAATAAAGAGAACATAGAGAGGCGAAGTCCCTCCCTGTCCACTGGAAAAAATATGAGCGGTAGTCACTGGCAAGAGACAAATAATCTTTAATCCTGTTTGAATTCTGCATGCTGATTGAAGGTTGGGTTTAGTTTTTTAGTCCACAAAACACTGCTTGGGTTTCACAGGAAGTTGCAGAATCTCCCAAACAATTGAAGTGAATGGTGACCAGTTTTCAAATGGAAAAAACAACCAAAAAAAAAATATATATATATATATAATGCCTCCATACTGCTCATCTGGCATAATCCAAGTCTCCTAAACCCCCAACATGCTGTTCACTTGTGTGTACACCACACACACACACACACACACACACACACACACAGTTCAGACAGTGTGCATGTGAGCGTGGTTCCAAACTAAGGACCTACAGTGAAGATTTAGGCTGAAAAAAATGGAGGGATTTTATGTTTTAACTGGTGACCATTCACTTAAATTGTTTGAGAGATTCTGCAGTGCTGTTTCCTTTAAAACTCCAGCAGTGTTTTATGGATTAAAAAACTAAACCCGACCTTCAATCGTGATGAGGGTGAGTAGATAACGACTGAATTTTCATTTTTGGGTGAACTATCCCTTTAAAGGACTCACAACACTGCAATCTGCTTATGTTATCTGCTCAGATCTGTTTCACTCTGTGCTTGACAAAGAGTCAATTGGGCAAACTTTTTACAGACTATTTGCAGAGGCAGAGTATTCACAGTTTTTTGGACTTCACAGCTGGACAAAACAGATGTGTGTGTGTGTGTGTGTGTGTGTGTGTGTGTGTGTGTGTGTGTGTGTGTGTGTGTGTGTGTGTGTGTGTGTGTGTGCTTCTACACTGCTTTGTAAAGGTCAAATTCAAACCACGCCATCCCCTCACACCCTGTAGGTCTTTACACATTGAAATAACGGCTCTTCTAACAGGTCTCCTACCCCATACTGTGGGATTTTATTTTTTCAAGTCGAGACACAGTTAGAGCTACAACTACACACACACACTTACGGTCATCACCCTCCTATTCTTCTCCACACAGTGGCAGGAAGTTGTCCAGATATCCGCAGGGCCTCTGAAAAAAAAAAAAAAAAAAAGAGCGAGTGAACAAAGTGGGCTGGGTGGTGGTGGTGTTGGAAGGTGTTGGTGGCGGCGGCGGTGATGGAATTGGGGAACTTCACTCAGAGCTAAGTGTTCATTGTGAACAGCAGGACTGAAGCGACACCACAGAGCTACAGAGTGTAAAACCGCTGTGAGTCACAGCTGAGCGTCTGGAGATCAGAGGCAGGTTTATAAAAACAGCTGGACTGGACTGCTGATCCCTCTGAGCAGAGAAGAAGAAGAGGCCCACAGCTGGTGACCTGAGCAGCCTGAAGATGTTGGCTCTGAGGACGTTTGTTCTGCTGGGCCTGAGCTGGACATGTCAAGGTGAGTTAGACACCATATCTCAACAGATTTATCTTTCTTTTCTACATGCATGAAACACATCACCTGTTCAGAAACAGCTTCCTTAGGCTGTAAACAATGGAGAGAAAACAGAAAAAAATGTCATTAAATTAATTACCACCATTTTTAAGGAGTGTTTTGTAGCTTAAAGGGACAGTTCACCCCATAGTCAAAAATACATATTTTACCCCTGAGCTGTAGTGCTTTTATCAGTCAAGATTGTTTCATATGAGTTGCTGAGTTTCAGTCATATCGGCCATAGAGATGTCTGCCTTCTCTCCAGTATAACGACTTTATGGCACTCAGCTGAACCAAAAAATATATTTAAAAAATTCAAAACCAATGTCCCTTTCCAAAAACCATGATACGCATACTCAACATAATCCACAGACCTTGTTGTGAACAGTTTCATATAGGAACTACTTTCTTTCTGCAGTAGAATCTACCTGAACTACTTTCTTTTCTACTAGAAAGAAAGCAGTTCTCTTCATATTGGAGAGAGGGCAGACATCTCCACAGCTGATATCACCAAAACTCACACCAAAAAATCATAGATGGATAAATGGCACTACAAACCAGAGGAAAAATATGTATTCATGATTTTGGGGGGTGAACTGTCCCTTTAACTGTGAATATTGTCTGGTTTCTTTAGTCCTCTAAGACAGTAAATTGAATATCTCTGGGTTGGAAGCAAAACAAAACATTTTAGGAAGCCATCTTGGGTGACACGGATCAACACTTTTTACCATTTTAAGATATTTTAAGAAACAAACAACTAACCAATGAAATGAAATGAAAATAATTGTTAGTTGCAGTTCTAAGCAGATTACAATTACATTTATTTTGTAATTTAATTACATGTAATTAGTTACTCCCCAACATTGCTAATAGGTAACCCTAGAGTCAGCAGCTGGTATAGGTATTTCAAAAAAGGTTTTTCAAAAATTGTGAATCATGAAAGGTCCTTGAACATACGGTCATAAATGAGAACGAAAAATGTTAGGCTGACAGGTCCAGTAGTATTTGAGATTAGCGGCGGACGGCCTCCAGCCCCATTGGACACACTCAAACACACACATACACACACAATGATGACAAGAAACTTCAGATAATATCTTTACCCTGAGTGCGTTATTTTAAAATGTTTCACTGTAGACATATAGGTTTTTTCTCCATATAAAGCTGACGTCAGCAGTTCATTTTTGGAATCACTTGGAAAAAATGTTTAATATCCTTTAAACATAATAAAAAAAAAACGTAATTCAAGTGGTAAGTAGAAAAGAAGAGAGATAGAAAACTAGATTTCTGCTCCCACCCTTGGCTCTCTTTTCAGGGTTTTGAAAATCTATCCCCTGACAGGAGACTTTGGCCAATCACAGGTCAATAAGACAGTTGATTGTTGAGTCTTAATCACAAAATATCAGTATGTGACAACCTGGGAATGAGACTCTGCAATCAATTATTCAGAAAAAGAATCACTAAATGCCCCTTTAACTTTTGATCATATTCTGGTTAAGGAGAAAGTGAAAGTGAAAAGTAACGGTTTAATTTTGTTAACAACTTATTTTCTTATTCACACTCTTTTAATATTTCTATTCCTTACGTTTATATTTATGTTAATATAAGAACTTATATTTTCAGTCCTCCCCTACTTGGACGGTTCTTCTTCTTTTACTGATCAAGTGCAACAAAAGTGTTAAACACTTAGCAGGTCTAATTTCAGCTCTATTGTTCGTGCTTTTTTTTTTTCTCTGATGATTTTATGGTCCCACACACACCTGCCAAACCCATTGTCCAACTCCATCCCATTCCTCATTGCCATGGTGACGACCTTCGACCTTTATCAAGGCCCGGCCCACTCCATTTCCTGTTGCTATTCGCTTCTCTTGGAAACTTCCTGTTTATGTCGGGCCCGTTTCCTGCTCCCTTTAACGGTCCGTATCAGGGCCCACCTTTCATGGCTTGACCTGCATTGTTATGAATAGTTGCTAATGCTCTGAAACAATGAGTGGTTT
Organism: Lutjanus erythropterus; assembly: GCF_056507025.1. NCBI lineage: Eukaryota > Metazoa > Chordata > Actinopteri > Lutjaniformes > Lutjanidae > Lutjanus > Lutjanus erythropterus. The sequence goes on from NC_139325.1 coordinate 41,873,868, forward strand.
GAATATGTGGGTGAGTTGGTCCTGTGATAAAACACTCAGTGAAAACAGTTTGTGTGGTGAAATGAATCTGCAGGAATAATAAAATAATACATATTTTAAATTAATACAATCACTTATTTTCCAATTGTGTAAACACTTGTACATGAGGAAGTGATGCTGTTTGTCTCTGACACGTCAGCAGCCAATAAAATTTACTGCACGTTCAAAGAATAAGCAGGGTTTGGATGGTTCCTTTAAAAGTGTGTTATGATACAGTTACTAATTAGCAGTTAAAAATGTAGTCAGTAACTTCCAAGAATCACAATATTAAAGTAACTAATTAAAGTATCTTAATTACTGTCCATTACTTTTGGATTAGGCTACCTTTAATGGTGTTTCTGTGGAGCTAACGTTAGCGGCTCTTCTTCATTGCTAACATTAGCTCTTGTTCTTTGTAGCTAACGTTAGTGGTGTTTCTGTGTAGCTAGCATTAGTCATTGTTAAGTGTAGCTAATGTTAGTTGTTCTTTTTTGAAGCTAATGTTACTGGTTGTTCTTTGTAGCTAACATTAGTGGTTGTTTTGTGTAGCTAGCATTAGTAGTTGTTACTGTAGCTAAAGTTAGTAGTTGTTCTGTGTAGGTAACATTAACAGTTGTTGTGTGAAGCTAATGTGAGCAGCTGGTCTTTGTTACTAACCTTAGCGGTTGGCCTGGGTAGCTAACAGTAGCGGTTGGTCTGTGCAGCTAATGTTCATGGTTGGTCTGTGCAGCTAATGTTCATGGTTGGTCTGTGCAGCTAATGTAAGCGGTTGTTCTGTCAAGCTAACATGAGCGGTTGGTCTGTGTAGCTAATATTATTGGTTGTTCTTTGTAGCTAGTGTGAGTGGTTGTTCCTTTTTTTAGATACTGATTACAAAATCATGCACCACGTCATTCATTACTCCCCAAGCCTGTGGATAAGACAAATAAAACATGCAGCAGACTATCAGTCTACAAATACACCATTATTGCATTTTAACCACAAAAACAGTCACGAAAGCCACTATTTATGCACAACATTGTGCACTCTTTGACTCGGCTCTTATTTGTCTCCGCAGCGGCTTCTAGTGATCCGTGGGGCCAATGTTCCGTCAACAGAAAGTGTAAGGACAAGTTTGGAGACGGATCATGTGACAGAGAGTGTATGGACCCCAAGTGTCTCAGAGACGGCTTCGACTGCCTGAAGGAGAGGGGCCCCTGCAAGTAAAACACTTTTTATCATCATAAAAGCTTTGTTGTGAATTAGAGCATTTCATAATTTCATTGGCTTATTCATGCCAGTGAATTGTTGTGTCCATATTATATTATTTTTAATTTCCATTTTCCTTATTTGTATTAATATGTAAAACTCGGCCAAGAAACCAATATACAAGAAAGAGTGAACTGTTGTTCACTGGAAGTTTTCTCAGATATCAAGGTGCAATAAACAATTAAAACAACTAAAAACACAAACTCACTATGAAACACAATATTAAAATCACAGGTCACACATTGCAAAAACTACCATTTCGTTGTTAACAAACAATGAAATGATAATAATGTTTACTAATTATTAGTAATGATACAATTGTCATTGTTTGTTTAATCAGAATTTAATTGCTTTAGTCTCAGCTGTGATGCAAAATATACTTTTACTTTATATTACACAAACTAATGATAAAATAACAGATTATAGCATTACTAATACTTAGTAAACGATTATAATTTTATTGTTTGTTAACAGTAAAACAAATGTTAACTAAGTTTAATTAAAGCTACTAAAAGTTTCATATTTGGTGGATTTTGGAGGCCCCTGTGGACAAAAGTGGTTGTGTTTTCACCATAATATCCACAAAATACAACAGCAAAAATAAAATTATCTGAATAAAAGTCTCCTCCTGCTTCTTTTTAACTGGGTAACATATGACTCACTGTAAAAATGTAAACACAGGTTACCTGGTGACAGGTGTTAAGAATAACCATAGAGAAATTCTTACTGATGGTCTCGTTTGTTTATGCTGACATCAGTGTTAAATTAAACAGGCCTTGAGTTGAGATTGTTTTCTCAGATCTTGTATTCTGTGGTTTTTTCTCTCCATCACGGCTCGCAGTCCGCGCCACATCCACTACTGCCGCGATCACTACGCCAGTTCCGCTTGTGAGCAGGGATGCAACAGCGGCCCCTGCGGGTGGGACGGCAGCGACTGCTTCAAACACCAGAGCCCCCAGTGGGCCAAAGGCACCCTGGTCCTTCACACCAAGATCCCCCACCAACGTGGCACCTTCTCCAACAGCTCCCTGCTCTGGGCGCTCAGCGTCCTGCTGCAGTCACCGCTCAAACTGAGAGGCTCCGCCCCCTTCGCCTCCGGCAGGAACTTGTTTGACTTGGACCCTGAGCAGCTTGCCAACCTGCTGACCCAGGCATCACCGGATGACTCAAATGGGTAGGTGCTGAGTGAGATGTGGAAAAAAGTGAGTGTTGTTATGTTGTATTGAACCAGTTAAATGAAACTCTTTTCCAAGAGAGACCAGCAGACAAAACGATAAAACAAGACAATCTCTACCAGTGAAAACAAAAATATCCCCATAGTAACAAAAATCTCATCTCATTATTATGACTTTTTATCTCATTATTTGTACCTTTCATTCTAATAATTATGACTTTTGGCTCTTCATTTCTCCTTTATATCTTAAAATGTTGACTTTTTATCTAACAATTATGACTTTTTATCTCATAATTTCAACTTTATATCTCATACTTTTGACTGTTTTTATCATGTTTTTCACCTATTATCCCATAATAGACTTTTTATCTCATAGTTTCAGCTTTTTATACCATAATTTTGACTTTTTATCATAATTTCAACATTTTGACTCATAACCATGACTTTCTATCTCAGAACCTTTGCTTTTTATCTTATAATTTTGACTTTTGATCTCATAATTTTGATTTTTATCTCATACATATGACTTTTTATCTCATAGTTTTGATTTAGTTTTCTCTTTTTCCTTCCTAAAAAGAGTATGAACAAACATTTTTTCTCCTGTGTAGTTATCTGTTTTCTTTGGGCTCATGGACGTAAATTATTAGTCATTCTTACTTATTGGAACTATGTATGTATATTGAGGGTTTGCCGAATGTCACAGACCGCCTCCTAAAGGCATTTATGATCGTACTGCCTCTTTTAGCATGCGTCTGTGCTGCACGACTGGAATTGTTAAAAGGAAATAAAATTACTTATTATATAAAGTACCCTATTTTTATTGGTATCACTTTAAGGGAGCTTGTATCATAATTTTTAAAAGGATAATCAGCCCTAATGAAGGGCATCTGGGAGCAAAAATTCACAAAACGAAAAAATAAAAGTGGACAGCGCAGAACCTTGGGGAACACTGTTAAGTACAATAAGACAATCTGAACTGAGCCCATTGACAAGCAGAGATATCGATGTGAATATTTATATCCAGTAAATCAGTAAATCAGGTTTTTTACATTGTTTTGTAAGTGGGTGTAACTGTGTGCAAATGATTAAAGGCTCCAGATTTTATTAAGTAATATCCTGACAAACCTACATGTTGGACCAAGCCTCTGTAATGACGTACACACTCTTTCCTCGTGTTTCCTTGTCTTTCTTTCTTTCCTAGCTCCCTCCTTTTCCTCCAAGTGGACAACAGGCCATGCCTGCCCTCTACCTGTTTCCCCCACGCCACCGAAGCAGCCAGTTTCCTGCGCGCCGTAATGTTGCTGAGGCCTTCCTCGTTCCCCACTCTCCCCGACCTGATGGTCATTATCAGTATTAGAGGCGTCCGAGAGGAAATAGGAAGCAGAGAGGAGGAAACTGTGATAGAGGAAGTCAAAGGTAGGCTCACATGTCCTGTCACGTGCACACACACACACACACACACACACACACACACACACACACACGCACACAGCTTTGTGTTTCGTCCAAACAAAACACTATAAACACCTTTCCGTTTCCAGTGCGTGGATGTGTTCACCGCTGCAGGTTTCAGTTTTCGTTGTTCAAACATTTATCTGTCAGCGGCAGAGCCAAACCAAAAGGACGAGGGGAGAAATTACAAATCTGGTCTGATCTGGTCAAAATATAGACAATTACTAGACATTCAATGTTTTAAAGTTAATTATTAAAAGCACATTACATGATCATGTGCTAAAACATGGATCACACCTGGGTTATGGGCAATAGTGCTGTGTTAGGCTCAACAAATGAAATGTTTAGGTGTAAGATTTAAAAAATGTGATTTTTTTTAAACATTCAGATTAAAAGATTGTTGAGTTTAGGTAAAGGTCAGGGGAAGAAGTCCTGTCACTGTCCATAACTACAGTTGGATCAATAAGACCATGTTTGAGTTATTACTTAAAGCAGATTACTTTTAAGCCAGAGGCAGAAATACTGTTCTTTTGTTATATAATGTAGATCTTAGTATTGTCACAAGGGACAGATAATCTTATCCTTTGTGTTTTTAGTTTATGTGTCACTGCAGAAAACAGTTTGAATCTCTGAAATTCACTTTTCACAGTGAGATATTAGTCAGCAAGTTGTCCACAAACAATCAGATGTCCTTGGAAACCAATGACCAATCAATCAGTGATTTAGACCCTGATAACACCATGCTTTTGTTTTTTTTTTGTTGTCAGTGTTTTTATTTTAAAATGGATAAAATGACAAAGTGTTTTATGAAAGAGGTCGCTCACCGAGGCACAGGAAGTCGTGACCTGAATCTGCAGCTCCCCTCAGCTTTACTGGGCATTTTAGTGTATTTCAGCTCATTGTTTTGGTTTTATGATCCCCAACTTCACTGCATTGTTTTATTTCACTCTCGTCGCTCTCATTTCAGTCACTGTACATGACCATGACTGAGCAGCTCTTTTATTGAAAGGCAAACTATTCCATAGATTTGCCGGCAGCCACTGCAAAGGCTCAGTCAGCTCTATTTCGCATCTGGATCTGGGAACGGTCTGAAGGTGTGAGAGATCAGATTAAATAAGTCGGTGCCAGCCCATTTAAAAAGCCAGTGGAGGGAGGCCAAAACTGGTGTTATGTGATCACACTTCCTTTTTCCAGAGCGGAAGACGAGCTGCTGCATTTTGTACTGACTGAAGTAACGAGACAACGAGACGACAGCACTAAACCCACATTCAGAGAATTACAGTTGTCCAGTCACAATATAATAAAAGCATGACATACATAAGTATCCCACTCTCAAATATCAGTAATATTCTGAATCTACAGCATAACCCAATGTAATTTAACCATGTATATTAGATTGTAACGTGTGTGAAATGATTATTTATGACATTTCTTTGTTTTGATATCGGCCCTGCTCTCTAAATATCAGCACTGGCCATTGAAAAATGGGTTATACTCTATACTCTGTTTGTTTATCCCATGTGGCTGAACAAAGTCTATTGCTGTTTTAATATTTTGACCAGTTAAGATTCCTAGATTCCTTCATCTGCAAAATGAAAAAACTGAATCTCACTAGATTCTGTCACAGAATTACAACATAAACACTTGTGAATTTGTGTATTTTTTGTAAAGTTTAGGATTTATGTTAACTAAGATCGGAGTATTTCCTTGTGGACCACATATCATTATTTAGGCATCGCTGTGATCTTTTTTCTGTATCATGCAGCCCTGACAAAAAATGTTCTACCTCAGTAATAAAATTAATTTTCTATTCTTCCTCTCAAAGAGCCGACCCCTGCGTGGCTTTGGGCTGTCATTGCCATAGCGATTGGCCTGCTGCTGGCGTTGTCCCTGGTGGTGTTTTTGGTGGTGAGGAGGGTGAGGCAGCAGCGGGCAGAGAGGGACAGGGTGAGACACCGGTCCACGGTCACGGACAACGACCCCAAAGCCAAGGCCTTTCCCTTGGTACCGCACGCAGCCCACCAGGAGCAGAGGGTCAGAACCAGCAGGGAGAAGGACAAGATCAGCTTGAGGAAAAAGAAGAAAGCAAAAGAAGCGGAGAAGAAGAGGAGGAGGGAACCGTTGGGGGAGGACGCCATCCGAATGCGGTGAGAGGAGCTGCTTTGAAAGACATGAGAGGATGTTTTGTCTGCTGCAGGAATGATGTCATGTAGATAAATATAGTGTATATTCTAAAACAAGTGAGAGTTCATCCTGTATAGTTAGAAATTTATCAGTTAGACATCAACCTGAAATTATTACATCACATATATTGTATATTTACATAGGATTCACAACTGAGGGAAACAAACTACTTATAAACTTTCCTTCCAATGATTTGAACCTCCAATGTCTTTCAGTTTAATTCATTACTGTCGTGCTTTAATATTTATTTGCAAGTCATGATGAACATTGGTGCTGAAATAATTAGTTGGTTAATAGGTTAGTTGATAATTGGCAACAGTTTTGATAATAAATTTATTACTTAAATCATTAATCAAGCAAAATGTCAGACGTGCTGGTTCCCACACTTCAAATTCAACGATTTGATGTTCGTCTTTATTTTACAATTGTAAACAATTTGGTCACAAAATCAATTTGAAATTGTTAAAAGTATTTTCCCTTATTTTCTAACATGGCATACTGTAGACTTAGGCTGGGCCGCAACAACAAGGATTAATTTTTAAACATAAATAAATCATGGTTTACCTTTAAATTACATTATGCCAAACATTTAAAATACCTTAAAATTAAGAAAGATTACGCCTCAGTTTAGTTTTTAACTTAATTCTGATGAACTTTATACTAAAACTTAAAATATGATCCAGTATTAACTTTGAAGTTGATCCAATTAAACAGACAGTTGTTGTGGTCTTTTTTTTCTTACTGTGCAGTTGTCTGTTTGTTTTCTATTATTTGGCCATTTTGCTTCATTAATTTGGGCAATAGGTTTTTCTCATATTAGGAGAAATTCAAACTTCTCTGCCAGGCCATCATGAGTAGGCTAACTACGCTAGTTAATCTTTTAGCTCACTGGCAAACAATGTAAAGTTTTGTTAAGGAATACAAAGCAGCGGAAAGTTGACGTTTTAAACTCTTTTATACTTACAAGATCCCAGCAGTGTGCAAATGTATTTATTTATTTATATTAATTTGGGTAAGCAAGCATTTCCACATGACTTAAACTCTATTTAATTTTGGTTTACATCAACAGCTTGGAGTAGCTAAACAGAGATTAGTCTGTACAACACAGCTATGCTACTAACTTTAAATCCAGATTTGCTCATTTTAAACCTAGTTTAGCAGGTTTAGAAATGTCCTGGTGGTCAAGTGGATAAAGACACACATCATGTAACCACAACATTCCCAGTTCAGTTGCAAACAGGAACCATTGTTGCTTGTCATCATCACCTCTCTCAATGTATTTCCTGTCTCTCTATACTGTCCTCACTGTACATACCGTCGCTCCCTGACAAAATACATTTCTTGACAGCAGTTTTGTCTGGGTTGTGAAACAATAACTGTCTCTAATCCCTGTCTTGTTCCAGGGTCACGGTCCATTTCCTCAAAGATTGCCAACTCATGAATGTTTACATTTTAGGAAAACATATCCCTAAATGGCGAGACTGTATTGTTATGTTTGGGTGTGTTGCAGAGCTCTTGGGTGACTCATAAATGAAAATAAGAAGAAAAGAAAAGGAAAACACAGTGTGAGCACATGAAAACTGCAGCAGATTCTTCATCTGCTGTATCAAAACTGTGCTTTTGCTTTTTCAGACCTCTCAAAAGGGATCAGGATATTGGAAGTGACACAGACTTTACCCAGAGTTCAATGGAAGACATCAATGCGAGATGTTCCAGGCGGCAGGAGGACGCTTCCATCTGTGACCACAGGAGCCAGGAGCAGAAACACTACCGGGCTGGAAACTCACAGACCCGCAGACCTATACAACGTAAGGTTTAGGGTTGATTCACTCAGTCATTTACTCACTTGCTCAGTCTGTCACTCCTTGCCTCCAAAAGTTTTTATTCATCTGGGAATCTGGCATATATTTTTGGGTTTGATTCAGGAGGGGCTTTGATCGCATATCATTCCCCACTCGCTCCTTGTTCCCCATCTGCTTCTTCACTATCAGCTATCTAATAAATGCAAACATGCACAAAGCATTTTTTTTTAAAAGCATAATTTTGGGTTTTGGATTGTTGGTCAAACAAAACAGGACATCTGAACAGGTCATCCTGGGCCTTTTTCACTGTTTTCTGACATCTTATGGATCAAATGATTAGTTAAAGGTACTTAAGGGAACTTTCATGTTGTTTTGATTTTGGAAATTGTCTAAAGAAAAATTTCCTTCTGCTTTGTATTTTTGCCTGGAAAAATGTTGTCTTTTCTGTCCCGCATGTTGTAAATCATTTCAGAATCCGACCCCCTGACTGTTGAACTGAGAATCTGACCTGAGTTTAGAACCAGTTAAACCTCCTTATAGGGGGCGCCCCTGTAGCTCAGTTGGTAGAGCCTGCACCCCAATAATGAGACTATCAGTCCTCTGCAGCGACTGCTGGTTAGACTCCCACCTGCGTCCTTTTGCTGCTTGTCATTCCCTCTCTACCTTCACCCTTTCCTGTCTGCTCTTCAGCTGTCCTGTGAAAATAAAAGGCAAAAATCCCCCAAAAAATTTAAAAAAATAAAATAATCCACATTGTTGTCAAAATTGGTGTCATTTTATTGAAGACTCTCAATAAATATGCAGGCGTTAATAGAGGAGTTAATCTCTATAAGTAAAACAGGACTGCAGAACAATAGTCTGAGACATGAAGGTTTACAGGTGAACCTCATCCTTCTATTTATAGTATTTGCACATGTATCAAAATCATTACACGACACTTGGAGATTCATCTTAAAGGATTTTTGTTCTCCTTCAGCTCCACCTAGAGGATGGGAGAGAAACGCCATGCCTCCTCCTCTGCTCAGTCCTCCTCAGCAGGTTTGTCCTTTGTTTTTATTTCTGACAGCTCACTTTATTTTGTCCATGTTGTGAGGAGCCAGTGTTATTTAGGACTGTGCCTGGCCTCTAGGGCTATTTATCCATCTGGACGGTTTTGGTGTGAGTTGATAAGTTTTGGATTAACAGCCGTAGAGATGTCTGCTTTCTCACCAGTATAGTGAGACTAAATGACACCAAAAAAAAACATTTGAAAAATTCTAAACCAGTGTCTCTTTACAAAAATCATGACCCGGTCACTCAAGATAATCCACAGACCTACTGAAACTACTTTCTATCTAGTAGAAAAGAAAGTAATTCCTACACAAAACTACTCACAACAAAGTCTGTGAATTATCTTGGCTATCTGTGCCATGATTTTTGGAAAGAGACGCTGGTTTTAAATTTTTCAAATGCATATTTTTGGCACTTTGAGCACCACTAGCCAAGTGCCATTTAGTCCCATTGTATTTGTGAAGGCAGACATCTTAACACCCAAGTCTAGATGGATGAATAGCACTACAGACCAGGAGGAAAATATATATTTTTGATTTGGGGGTGAACTGTCCTTTTAAGTGTTTTTATGTTTCTGTATTATGTTTTGTTTGTTACTACTAGAACAGGGGTCAGAAACCTTTATTAGAGCCGTTTTTGGTTTCTGACCCCTGTGCTATAATTATAAACACACTGTATGAGTCCAGCCTTAAACTGTTGAATATGTTGGTATCTGTAAAGTATATGTTCTGTGGTTGTGTTGGCAGTCGGCAGAGTGGTGCGGCCCGGATGGTTCTGTGGTTCTGATCCGAGCGGTGCGAAGCGGACTGGACAGAGTGGTGTTGGAGCTTCTGCGAGCAGGAGTGCCTGTCAACAACACTGATCATACTGGTAATGCATCACTGTCACAGTTACTAATATCAGTTTTTAATGTCTGACTCAACTTCAGTCTAAATAGTATTTGTTTGTACGTGTTGGTGTAGTAAAAGCAGGTATGTAAGTAAAAAGTAAAAGCAGTATGAATGATAAGAAGTGTATTTTAAATTTCTTTAAATTACAGTTCACAATGAAATAACTCGTCCATCTAATAAGGCGAGCAGGTTAAAACATTAATGGAGAATTATGTGCAAATGCAGTTTCTTCAGTGCTGGTTTAATTCACAATAAGATCCAACCACGTCCCTGCAGGTGTGACTGTTCTAACCTCCTGTGCATGAGTTGGTTAAAAACAGCAGATTTTGTAAATACTTTTGAACTCAAAATGGCCAGAAAAAAATAAGTTTTGGGGGTTCCATAAACATGTAGAATAGTCCATGTTTTTAGTGTCAAATTCATCATATTATCATCATAAAAATTCAAATAAAATGTGAGAGTTGATGTTTTCACTTGTCTGTTGCACTGATTAAGCTATCTATCATCAATAACAGATTGTGGATGATATTAAACTTGTATTTAACTGCCACTGCTGGAGCAATTCGTGATAGAAAAATTGCTTTGTATTATAGACCTATGATCTTCTCCTACACGCCTGTCTACTTACTGCTGTGCAAATGTTTTGCTTTTCAGTGACCATGAATACGACATTTTCAAAATGTTTAAATGCCGTACTCAAAATAGATGTTGAGATATTTCAGTCTGGACCAGTAGACGCACTAACTTGTCTAATAAAAAGTCTTAAACTTTCCTGTCCACATGCCATATTTGTATTAAATGCATATAACATGTAGAGCTCTTGAGCAAGCCATTATTCCTGACACCTGTACACTTGTGAGGGGCTGAGTAACTGGTGTAACTTACCCGGTCTCTCTCACGTCCTCCTTCTGTGTCCCTCCTCTCCCGACCTGTGCTCATCTCTCCATGTCCTCCTCCTCCAGCTCCCCTGCTGCCCTCCTCTGACTCAGAACAAAGTTAATGTGCTCTCGTGCTCAAACTCGGTTGATGGACATGATTAACTTTGTCGCTCATCTTTCTCCTTGCTTTTGCTGCGGCTTTGTCCCTCTGTCCTCCTGTCCATCTCCCCTTACATCTCCTATTTTGTCTGTCTCTGTGTCCTGTCGCTGTCATCTCTCGGCTGAAACAATCCATCTCCACATCCCATCCCTCCATCCTCCCTCTCCTCACCTTCTGGGCTCTACTCTGTTGTGTAATGGTTGTTCACTGGCTGACTTACTCCCTCCCTCCTCCCTTCTTCCCCCTCACCTCCCCCTCCACTCACACTGTCTCTCTCAGGGAGATCAGCCCTGCACTGGGCATGCTCAGTAAACCACCTCTCCCTAACAAGGACGCTCATTCGTTATGGAGCTGCTGTGGACCTGCAAGACAACAAGGTAAGTTCTGACAGTTTCTTCATCAGTGATTATTACTTAAATAAACCGTGATTCAAGTCCTGCATCACTCTGTTGGAGTTTATTTTGCAATAATGACCCACTCACTGTTATTATGCTTATTAATTAAATTAAAAAAAACAATAATTTGACTCAAAATATTTATCTAAAATTATTTTATTGATTTACAGTTTACAACCCTGATTCCAAAAAAGTTGGAACGTTGTGTAAAAGATAAATGAAAACTTTTTTGACCTTTATTTAATTTAAGATGGTACAAAGACAAGGTGATTAATTTTCAAACTGATTTGTGATGCATTACCTTTTTATTTAAAAACACTCAGTAAGCGTTTGGAAAATGAAGAGACTTAACTGTTGAAGTGAAATTCTTTCTCGTTCTTGCTTGATATACGACGTCAGGTGCTCAACACTCCAGATCTCTGTTGTATTTTGCACATTAATGTGCCACACATTTTCAATGTGAGACAGGTCTGGACTGCAGGCAGGCTTCACAGATGTGACACTTACCCATAATGCCATGGGCACTAACACACACCCATATTATCACAGATACTGGCTTTTGAAGTTAGTGCTGGTAACAAGCTGGATGGTCCTTTTCCTCTTTAGCCCGGAGGACACAACGTCCATGATTTCCAAAAACAATCTGAAATGTGGAGAGTCGCAGCGTTTCTGTTGATATATGTCTTTCTCTTTGCATGGTAGAGTCTTAACTTGCATTTGGAGATGCAGAGACAAACTGACAATGTGCCCATGTAGTAACATCCTATGCACAACTATGTCAGTTTTTAATGCAGTGCCACGTAAGGGGTCAAAGGTCACACGCATTCAGTGTTGGATTTCAGCCTTGCCCCCAGTGTGCAGAGATTTCTCTGGGTTCTCTGAATATTTTAGTGATATTATGGATTGTAGATGAGTCCCAACTTTTTTGAAAGTGGGTTTTGTATGTACCAGTTACTGTGAAGAAGGAAAGCAGAGGGCAAATTGGAGTAAATATCCTCTCAACATCACAGAAATATGTTATATTTATCATTATTTCTTCGGTAGGGCGAGACAGCACTCTTCCTCTCCGCCCTCCACGGTTGCTACGATACAGCCAGACTCCTCCTCCTTCATGGCGCCAACCTTGAGCTGCACGATCGGCGAGGACGTCGTCCGATCGACGTGGCCAGAGAGGGCATGCATCACCAGGTCCTGGAGCTTCTTCTGGCTCACCAGATTCAGAGAGGGCCCGTTCCCGTCGACTCAACCAATGACATGCTGTGGGAGGAGCGCGCTCTGATGTACTCGCCGTGGGTCGGATCACAAGGCCTGCCTGGAAGAAGTGCCTCCTTCTCTGGGATCATAGGACATCGGGATATGACCCCGCCTCCACAAAAGTAAGGATTCAGCGCACACACAGAAACAGTAGCCTGTGTCTATTTATTTGCATTCTCATGATGCCACCAGTGAGAAATTTACAAGTGGAGCTGAAATCATAAATCGATTAATTAAAGTCCATCAAGATAAAATATTGCACTGGACAAAAAACCCAGTAACACCCACTAACATCTGGCCACAAATCCGTTAATCTGCCTCTGTCTAAGCAGTGCTTTAACAATGTTCCAAAGAGACACTTAACTTAAATATATAGAGAAGTAACCACTGTAACATTGTCACTGACCTCCATGCTGCCCTCTACTGTTTAGTAACCCTGTTTTCCTGTGTGTTTTTGTGCATTACACTATGTAATCTATTGATTAGATTACTAGACTAGACAATTGGCTATTGTTACTTTTAAAATCATATTTAGCTATTGAGTAGGCCTACAATTTGAAATCATGTCCAAACCTTTCATCTGCAATTTTGTAGCCAGTGAGGCTGGAACACAAACCAAAAAATGCTGCAGCAGGTGCAGGTTTGGATACTGAATGTCTGCTATTGATAATGCATTAAACATCAACAGTTAAACAGTAAGAAATACTCTAATTACTTTATGAAAAGAACATTTAGTCACTGGTCTTAAAAAGCTTCCTCCATGGTGCATTTAAAGAAGTGTTCACTTACAAACACCAACCTTCTTCTTCTAAGAAAAATCCAGCACAGTAACTTTGTATTTTATGGGAGAAATTTGAAAAGACACATTTTTTCTGCAAACCTCTCTGTTTCTGTGTTTCAGTCTAATAATGTGATGACTTTCTTGTCTTGCCAGTGATTGGTCGATGAACCGAGTGCAATACCCCGCTCCTCAGAATTGGCGACCGCAGCTCAACCAATCAGCAACGGCGCTGGTCCCTCCAAGAATCATGGGCCGCTCGCCTCGGCCAATCAGCACCTTACAGGAGGTGACCTCAGAGGACGAGGATCGCGACAGGCAGCAGGAGATCCCCAGAGCTGCAACGCCTCACTTCCTGTCGCCCCAGCCCGCCCCTCGGCAGCGTTCCTTTTCCTGCACCCAGCATGCATTGCAGCGTCGCTCCAGCGCCCACCAGCCAGAGCCCAATTATGTTATAGTGACAGACCGAACAGCCAGCGAGCCCATAGAAAGAGTAGTCGTATCACCTCCCACAGATGCTGCCGCCCAATCAGATCGCCAGCCAGCCGTAAACAGTGACAATCCCAGCAGATCAGAACAATCAGCCGCCGTGAGTTCAGCAAATTCAGAACAGAAATCCAGAGGTGAAAGGTTAAACAACATGTCTGACTCCACACAAACAGCCCTGTAGAAAACAAAAAAGCAACAAAATGTCATGTCCAATGCAAAGCAGAAGGGTTAAATGGAGGCACAAAGCTGGAGGGAGTCCAACCTCGACTTATTGGAATTTTGGGACCTTAATTATTATCTAACATCCATCTGTTGGGTGTCGCCTGATAGATTTGCTTTTCAAATTATATTCCATCGAATTAATACACAGCAGCACTTGGAGATGTTCCTTCTCAATTCACCTCCCCTGTTTTCACTCAGCTTTGTCTAACGTATTATCATTATTATTATTATTATTATTGTTATTATTATTATTATTATTATTATTATTATTATTATCATTATTACTGTAACACTATCGTAAGGGTACATGAATTATCATGTACATGACTTTATACATGGAAAAGCATGAATGTAGTACTTCATGGATTAACAGTGTCTCTTTCATGATTTCATGCAAATATAATACACTCAATGATGCAACAACTAAAGTATTTCAATCATAATTTCTGAGTTATTAATGATGTTCATTTCTTCTTCATAGATAAGTCTGCAGTTAAAGCGGCAGGTCGCAACGAGAGGTGTTGTAATCACGTAATTCTTCGTAGCATCATATTTGTGGCCCTTTAAGTAAAGCGGTGTCCTCTCCGTCTTTAATAATACTGATGAATAATATGATAAATGGTGGCATAATTGTGAAAACACTAAACTAATTTTGCAGTTTGTTTGTTTTTTTCAAACACATAATGCCTCAATATACAGAAGAGCCCCAAACATGAAAAAGTAATGCTTAATTAATCAGGATTACAACACTGCTTAGTGCTGCGACTGGTCAGTAGTTTGTCCTTTCCCTTTAACTGCAGTCTCACCTCTGGAGAAGACATGAACACAGTTAATTACTCAAAAATCACAGTGATTGAAATACCTTAGTTGTTGCATTAATTAACATAATGTTTTAGCGTTAAGTCGTGTGAGATTCTGTTAATTCATGTATATCCCTGATAGTTTCTATATGAATTAATTCAACCTTTTTCATGCATGAAGTCATGTATGAATTCATGACAATACATCTACTCTAAAGTGTTTCCATTATTATTATTACATATACTGCAATAGGAGGGGGATTTTGTTCCTTGTAAATTTCCTGTTAAGATGAATGTTTGAGATGAAAGCCAGTCAAACATGATGTGACGTCACCATGAAACTGTAACACTGTGTCGTCAAATACTGTAATATATTCACATCGTCTTGGCATCTAACAGGTTGTATTCTGATTATTGCAGAAACAATCAAGGATAAATTCTTTAAAAAATTTAAAAAACATATACATTGTTGTGCACAAAGATGCCAGAATCCTGCTGTTTGATGCAATAAAGGGACTTTTCATGCAAATAATATGGATTTTTAATTTCATTTTCAAATTAATATGCAATTTTTGCAACTTTTTTAATACTGAGTGTGAGAGACTGTGAACGCCAACAAACCTTAAGCAATTCAGCAAATGTGGGAGCAGCTCCTTCAACTCTCTCCCATGGGAAAACTGCACGTGGGGCTCAGTTCACACCTAATTACCTGTTAGAATCGATACTTCATTACAGAGAAAAGCGTGTTTGAGGAGAAGTGGTCAAAGGTAAAGGTCAGCTTCATTGTCACATGTACAATTATACACACAATGCACAATGAGATTTAGTCTGCATCTGTTTTAGGAGCAGTTGGCAGACACTGTGCAGCACCCAGGAACCAACTGCAGTCCTAAGTCAGTCCCTCATGAAAAACTAAAATGTTAAATGTACTAAATTTTAGCAAACTTGAGTGTACTTGCAGTCAGACTAATCATCAGTTTACTTCAAGTGTGTTAATTATTAGCTAACTTAATGTCTGCTATTCTGGAACAACTAATTTTGTACTAAGTATATTTTAGCTGTAATTCAATTATAGAAGAGCACAATTTAGTTGAATTTAGTCTACTTTTGTGTCTTAAAATGGATCAGCTACATGTATACTTAGTACACACATATTACTGTGTGCGTACTAGTATGCATGCAAGATTAATGAATTTAAAATTTACCTTTTTTTCACCACTTTTTCAAAGTACTCTGAAGTACAGCTTCAGATAAACATATTTAAGTTTTTGGGGTTTTTTTTTGCAAACATGCTTAAATGTCCTTCTAATGAAGTGCAATTAAAGTACTTTTCTTTATAGCACACTAATAGTTTAAAGGACCTGAAAATAATGATACTTAGTAAACTAACTTACCACTAAGTATTTCCAATTTGGTATTCTTTTGCAATAAAGAAGTACACTGAAATATCATTAAATATTGCAGGATTAGTATATTTATTTTAGCACATTAAAGTTAAACTTAATAACATCTATTTCAAAGTACATTTCTTTAAAGTGCACTTATACTTTAAGCACAAGTATAGTAAATGTACAACAGTAAGTATACTTGTAATAACTTTTGTATTGTTAAAATTATACTTCCAATACAATAAAGGACACTATTTTTACTTGTGCATAGATGTTATTATCAGCAGATTTCGCAGATTATATGTAGGAAACACGATTAAAATAAAATGTATTATTGCGAGACGAATGAGGCAAATGGCCACGTGTTCACAAAACCTAATGACAATAAATATCTAAATATCAATGGCCTTTGGTCAGTGCACATTTGGTGTCTGACACAACATGCAAACAAATGTCGAATAAGTGTGACAGTGAGAGAATGTCCCCCATCTCTTTCTCATCATGGGAACGTGGAGCAGGAGGCTTCATCCTCACTTTATTACCTGTTAAAACCGATACTTCACTTATAAAGTGTGCTGGAGGAGGAGAGGTGGCTCTCAGGTTCCCACACACACGTGGAACTTAACACAGTCCTTACAGAGTGTGATAAGAATAATAAAAAAAGTATTTTAATTTTGTATCAGAGTTGTAAGTACACACATTCATTAGAAGAACCGCGCGTAAAAGACGTGAAAGAATAGACTTAACGCGCGTTGACAGCATCATTTGACGAAATGTACACTGTGGTAAAATGGTACCACGGAGTTCTTGGTGGATACTCCGACAAGTTGTACGTTTGTTTACTGAGTGTGAGAGACGGTCAACACTGACAAACCTTCAGTATTTTTGGGAAATGTGACAGCAGCTTCTCCAACTCTCTCTCTCATGGGACAATGGACCTCTACTCACACTTTATTACCTGCTAAAACTGATACTTCAGTAATAAAGTGTGCCCGGAAGCAGAGAAGTGGCTCTCAGGTTCCCAAACGCACACGTGGAACTCCAACTTATGTTACATACAGGGTGGAAGATGGGTCAAAAAAGTTTTGTCATTTTGTTTCAGAGCATTAACTAAACATAATTGGAAGAGTTGTGCGTAAAGGACGAGACATTACGCACGTTGTCCATTGAGAACTAGTGTATGATTTTACCAAATTTCATGTGCTACTTAAAGATGGTAGAATAGAGTTCTGGACTGCCCAACAACAGATGACGCAACGACTTGATTAACTTTTGTTTACTGAAAGTGAGAGACGGTCAACACCGAGAAACACTGAGTAATTCTGGCAAATGTGAGAGCAGCTCCTTCAACTCTCTCTCTCTCTCATGGGAAAATTGCGCATGAAGCTCTATTCACACTTTATTACCTGTTAAAATCGATACTTCATAACAGAGAGAAGTGTGTTTGGGGGAGAAGTGGCTCTCAGGCTCCCACGCGTTGCTTCACTGGATGTCATCATTTCACAGCTGTTTGTGATTTTACGCGCGACACACTGGTGCTACTTTCAGCAGAGTTTGTAGATTCTTCGTAGATGAAGAACAAAATTTGAATAAAAATAATAAAATAAAATACATTAAACTTGGAACTTAAGTTTTTTACTTTAGTTTTACGTCCAAGAGACAACACTTCACAGAGGTGGGCATATAAAAGCTGATTTTACGCATAAAAGAACGGATTTTACGCACGCCGTTACTGTTTCCTTTGTTGCAGATTTCATAGAATACATCAGTGAGTATCTGAATGAGCCTCATTCAAACTGTTTTCGGTTTCATCGGATTTTTTTCGGCTCCTTTTTTCCTGCCAGTGTCGCCTGAGGACATGTCTCGTGTCTCCGTCCATCACAAAGACGTGAGAAGTCCCCCACAGTCTTTTGTCTGAGCTTCACGCTGTTTGGGCGGATGTTTGTTGTTTTCCCTCACATGTGTAAATAAGCGTCACACGAGCTGATCTCGCCTTTCACGGGCGCGTGCCGCTCACACTCAGCTGGGCAGCTGCACGTGCCCGCAGATTAGTGAAGGGTCGTTCAGTCTGCAGTCATCTTCATGTCCAAATGTGTTAAAAACAGAACATTAAGAAAAAGATGAGTTAGAATATAAGTAAAGTATAGATTTCCAAATTATTTGTATGAGGTTTTAATTAAGTTGTAACCACTTTATAAATCAGTAAAACAGTTATACACAAGTTTATACCAGTTTTCATACATCGATGAATTTGTCAAGATCCACTCGCTGCTTAATTAATCTTACTCATGATTTAGGTTACTAACATTTATAACTGTCAAAGGGGATTGTTATTATTATGACGTATACAAACATCCTCATTTATTAACGACTTACTATTTAAGATTAAAATTAGATTAAGACAACATTAAATGTTAGTAATTTATTAACAAATATGTGACGAAGCTGACAGGTATAAATGCTGCTGAAGGAGAAGACAAAGTAAACTAAGTAAGCAGATTTGAGGTTTAACAGTACAAATAAATGTAGGCTCACTTTTTGGCAAAAAAAACAGGTCACTGTTACCCTTTTTATCCCTAATCTTTTTATAAATATTTTTTAATAGTAGGCTTACTATAGCAAACAACTTCTCCTCCAATAGTAACTCGTAAACTGGAGGAGACTCAAACTGCAGGGAAAAAAAGAGTCAAAACAAACTATTTGTTCACTTGTAATGTTGAATATTTTACGGACATTAATGATTTGAGTTTAGTGGTTTCAGCAGTCTGTGGTGGGTGGAGCCTAAAGTTACGCCCACCTACAGCTTAAAACACCTCACTGACGGCTGACGGGTCACATTCTGCTTTGACTGAAAGAGAGACACAGCCGCAGTTACAGCTGGACTGTTGGAGTACAACCATGAAATTTCTTCAAGACTCAGAGGACACAAAGGCCCACAGGAAGGTACTTGTATCATCTATGCTTTCATTCATCATTACCGTGTATTTTGTAGCCAGTCACTGGATTTTATTTACCATTTTGGGTAATAACGTTTTTGTTTTCTGGTTTCTGTGTCGTAGAGTCTCAAACCTCAGGTGGAGAGACGTCGAAGAGAGAGAATAAACCGCAGCCTGGAGAACCTGAAGACTCTTTTGCTGCAGCGACAGGTAAAGGCCTCATAGCTCAGGTGTTCACTTCATCCTCCAACATTAAAGGTCTTTTACTTTGTGCTGAGAAACTCTTTATTAACTCTTCGTTTCTCTCCCAGGAAGCGACTCAGCGTAGAGTGGAGAAAGCTGAGATACTCGAGTACACAGTCCTCTTCCTACAGAACACTGCTGCAGGAGGGAAGACGAGAGCTGAAGGTGGTGGAGGTGGAGGCCAGAAACAGTCCTTCCAGGACGGGTTCTCCACCTGCCTGCAGAGAGCCGCTCAGTTCCTGGGACCTGAAGGGAAAGGCCTGTGGCTCGGAGCAGCGCTGGATGCATCTGTCGCTGCTCGCTTTTCCCGTTCAGACTCTGATCCTGCAGGAGTTCACAGGAGGACTGAAGCTCACTCCTCCTCCAGCAGCTCTCTGCTTCTCAGGGAGTCCTTCAGGCCCATTCTTCAGCTGCTCATACACAGATCCGGCCACAAGCGTTGTGTTGAGAGACGTGGAGGGTCTCATCGCTCTCCCACAACCCCCCAGCAGCCCCACAAAGTTTCGAGTCGAGCGAGCAAACAGAGCCCGTCCCAGAGCCAAGCGCTCAACCAGTCACTGTGGAGGCCGTGGCCCTGATCGCCACACAGTGACGTCACAAACTGAATTTTTACTGACTCTAACGTGCTGATTAATATTCACACAACAGCAGGTGTTGTTCATCTGACTTTCTACAAGGACATTTCAGTGCAATGTGTTGAACATGAGCCTCCTGCTGTCTGTAAAGTCTGATCGATGTGTAGATATTGTAAATTTATCATGATCACACCACGTGCTGCTACAGCCTCCACAGGTCAACTCGTGTTCATTGTGTCATGTATGAAGTATTTTTGCACCTTAATTTATTCTATTTGTCATTTGTAAATAAACAAAGTGAAAAATCACTAAACAATGCAGACGTGTCCATTGATTGTTCGCTGGCACGCGTCTTCGGGGGCAGAAGTGTGGACACGTGACTTCAGGGCACCATGCCGTGACGTTTCACACAATGTCACACAAAGGAACAAACTTAATCCTCACTTCAAAAACTAAAACAAACACACAGGTGGTCAAAACATTCAAGGAAAGAAATACATACGTACATTTAAACGTAATTACCCTTTAATTATTACAAAACTAGGTAATCGTTTTCACCTTAGAAATACATCGACATGTAAGAATAACAAGTCAGTTTAAACTTACTGACAAAGGTGATAAGGAATTGAATCCGTGCGTAAAAGGTGTCATTCCCAAACGCAATGTATCACAATATGCTCAAAACTAAGGTACATACAGGCAGCATTCAGAAAATTAAATACATACTTACATATTTATATGTAATAAACATTTAATCATTAAGTTTTGTCAACGCATTAAGTTAATTTATAAGTAAGACTTAAAGTTCAATTTGAGCTAACTCAATAAAGTTGATAAGGAGATGAATCCGTGCGTAAAATGTGTCATTCCCTTACGTAATATTATATTTTCCTGCTTTGGCATCGACACTGAGTGTCGAAATTTCGATCATTTAAAGGAAGATTCAATCATGAAAAAGAATCGCTGTTATAGTTTAAGTTACTATTTACTCCTTAAAAAATGTGATTTATCTGGTGCGCGTAAAACAGCTCTAATGCTGCACTCTGTCTTCTTTCAGTCTGTAACTCATTTGCATCTCAAACGCCGCCAAAACGCATGTGAACGTGGGAAGCGTCTCCTTTCTGTGCCACTTGTTTAAATGATCTATCAGTTTTAACAGCTAGTAAAGTTGTATATGTAGCGCCGCTTCCTTTTTCCCACGACAGTCTGAATCCTCCAGCATCGACTGTTTATCTGATGAATATGGTGTATGCAAGTTAAAGGAATAATATAGACTATAGACTGAATTTCAGCCAGGGCCGAAAATGCTTTCGTTGCTTTTTATTACAAAATGGAACCA
This sequence comes from Lutjanus erythropterus, assembly GCF_056507025.1. NCBI lineage: Eukaryota > Metazoa > Chordata > Actinopteri > Lutjaniformes > Lutjanidae > Lutjanus > Lutjanus erythropterus. The sequence goes on from NC_139325.1 coordinate 41,895,143, forward strand.
TATATGCGCATCCAGATAAAAATCTTAAGGCACAAGACCAAAAAAATATCCCATGAGAAAAATCTGCAGGACGTTCTCTTTAAAGGCAACTTTATAGGTTCTTCTTTATTTAACTGAAACAGTTTTAGAAGTAAAGCAGTGGAAAGACTGGTGGCATTCCTGTTGTCTCTTTTAAGTAACTTTGCTGTTAAAAACTGTATGTTGTCACATTAGAACATTTCAAATACGTTAAATCCAGAAACCCTTTTGATGCATACTGGCGCGTGCAGGTAGGTGAGTTTCAGCCACGTGCCAGTTCTCAGATCGATGTTGGAGGCTCAAACCCTTTCTCGTGGGAAAAGGGAAGCGGCGCTGCATATACAGCTTTACTACCTGTTAAAACTGATACATCACTGAAACCGGTGGCGCAGAGAGGAGACATTTCCCACGTTCACACACGTTTTGCAGCGTTTGAGATGTAAATGAGTTGCAGACTGAAAGAACTGCTCCATGGTGTGAATAAAACTGATTCAATAAAAATGATCAGACAGCATCGTAAGAACTGTTTTACGCACACCCAAGAAATGCCACGTTCTCAATGGAGTAAAGAGTATATTTGGCCATAACATTGATTCTTTTTCTAGATTAAATCTCTCTCTAAACTAACAAAACATGTCAACACTCAATGTTGATTTCAAAGCGGGAAAATATGATATTACGCACGGGAATGACCCCTTTTACGCACGAATTCAACTCCTGATCAACTTTATTTAGTTAGGCCAAATTGAATGATAATTCTTACATATAAATATACTTATAAGTCGACAACAATTAAACTACAATACTTGAAATAATAAAAAACTAATTGCGTATGTATGTATGTATTTAATTTCCTTGAATGTTTTGACCACCTGTGTGTTTGTTTTAGTTTTTGAAGTGAGGATTAAGTTTGTTCCTTTGTGTGACATTGTGTGAAACGTCACGGCATGGTGCCCTGAAGTCACGTGTCCACACTTCTGCCCCCGAAGACGCGTGCCAGCGAACAATCAATGGACACGTCTGCATTGTTTAGTGATTTTTCACTTTGTTTATTTACAAATGACAAATAGAATAAATTAAGGTGCAAAAATACTTCATACATGACACAATGAACACGAGTTGACCTGTGGAGGCTGTAGCAGCACGTGGTGTGATCATGATAAATTTACAATATCTACACATCGATCAGACTTTACAGACAGCAGGAGGCTCATGTTCAACACATTGCACTGAAATGTCCTTGTAGAAAGTCAGATGAACAACACCTGCTGTTGTGTGAATATTAATCAGCACGTTAGAGTCAGTAAAAGTTCAGTTTGTGACGTCACTGTGTGGCGATCAGGGCCACGGCCTCCACAGTGACTGGTTGAGCGCTTGGCTCTGGGACGGGCTCTGTTTGCTCGCTCGACTCGAAACTTTGTGGGGCTGCTGGGGGGTTGTGGGAGAGCGATGAGACCCTCCACGTCTCTCAACACAACGCTTGTGGCCGGATCTGTGTATGAGCAGCTGAAGAATGGGCCTGAAGGACTCCCTGAGAAGCAGAGAGCTGCTGGAGGAGGAGTGAGCTTCAGTCCTCCTGTGAACTCCTGCAGGATCAGAGTCTGAACGGGAAAAGCGAGCAGCGACAGATGCATCCAGCGCTGCTCCGAGCCACAGGCCTTTCCCTTCAGGTCCCAGGAACTGAGCGGCTCTCTGCAGGCAGGTGGAGAACCCGTCCTGGAAGGACTGTTTCTGGCCTCCACCTCCACCACCTTCAGCTCTCGTCTTCCCTCCTGCAGCAGTGTTCTGTAGGAAGAGGACTGTGTACTCGAGTATCTCAGCTTTCTCCACTCTACGCTGAGTCGCTTCCTGGGAGAGAAACGAAGAGTTAATAAAGAGTTTCTCAGCACAAAGTAAAAGACCTTTAATGTTGGAGGATGAAGTGAACACCTGAGCTATGAGGCCTTTACCTGTCGCTGCAGCAAAAGAGTCTTCAGGTTCTCCAGGCTGCGGTTTATTCTCTCTCTTCGACGTCTCTCCACCTGAGGTTTGAGACTCTACGACACAGAAACCAGAAAACAAAAACGTTATTACCCAAAATGGTAAATAAAATCCAGTGACTGGCTACAAAATACACGGTAATGATGAATGAAAGCATAGATGATACAAGTACCTTCCTGTGGGCCTTTGTGTCCTCTGAGTCTTGAAGAAATTTCATGGTTGTACTCCAACAGTCCAGCTGTAACTGCGGCTGTGTCTCTCTTTCAGTCAAAGCAGAATGTGACCCGTCAGCCGTCAGTGAGGTGTTTTAAGCTGTAGGTGGGCGTAACTTTAGGCTCCACCCACCACAGACTGCTGAAACCACTAAACTCAAATCATTAATGTCCGTAAAATATTCAACATTACAAGTGAACAAATAGTTTGTTTTGACTCTTTTTTCCCTGCAGTTTGAGTCTCCTCCAGTTTACGAGTTACTATTGGAGGAGAAGTTGTTTGCTATAGTAAGCCTACTATTAAAAAATATTTATAAAAAGATTAGGGATAAAAAGGGTAACAGTGACCTGTTTTTTTTGCCAAAAAGTGAGCCCACATTTATTTGTACTGTTAAACCTCAAATCTGCTTACTTAGTTTACTTTGTCTTCTCCTTCAGCAGCATTTATACCTGTCAGCTTCGTCACATATTTGTTAATAAATTACTAACATTTAATGTTGTCTTAATCTAATTTTAATCTTAAATAGTAAGTCGTTAATAAATGAGGATGTTTGTATACGTCATAATAATAACAATCCCCTTTGACAGTTATAAATGTTAGTAACCTAAATCATGAGTAAGATTAATTAAGCAGCGAGTGGATCTTGACAAATTCATCGATGTATGAAAACTGGTATAAACTTGTGTATAACTGTTTTACTGATTTATAAAGTGGTTACAACTTAATTAAAACCTCATACAAATAATTTGGAAATCTATACTTTACTTATATTCTAACTCATCTTTTTCTTAATGTTCTGTTTTTAACACATTTGGACATGAAGATGACTGCAGACTGAACGACCCTTCACTAATCTGCGGGCACGTGCAGCTGCCCAGCTGAGTGTGAGCGGCACGCGCCCGTGAAAGGCGAGATCAGCTCGTGTGACGCTTTTTTACACATGTGAGGGAAAACAACAAACATCCGCCCAAACAGCGTGAAGCTCAGACAAAAGACTGTGGGGGACTTCTCACGTCTTTGTGATGGACGGAGACACGAGACACGTCCTCAGGCGACACTGGCAGGAAAAAGGAGCCGAAAAAAATCCGATGAAACCGAAAACAGTTTGAATGAGGCTCATTCAGATACTCACTGATGTATTCTATGAAATCTGCAACAAAGGAAACAGTAACGGCGTGCGTAAAATCCGTTCTTTTATGCGTAAAATCAGCTTTTATATGCCCACCTCTGTGAAGTGTTGTCTCTTGGACGTAAAACTAAAGTAAAAAACTTAAGTTCCAAGTTTAATGTATTTTATTTTATTATTTTTATTCAAATTTTGTTCTTCATCTACGAAGAATCTACAAACTCTGCTGAAAGTAGCACCAGTGTGTCGCGCGTAAAATCACAAACAGCTGTGAAATGATGACATCCAGTGAAGCAACGCGTGGGAGCCTGAGAGCCACTTCTCCCCCAAACACACTTCTCTCTGTTATGAAGTATCGATTTTAACAGGTAATAAAGTGTGAATAGAGCTTCATGCGCAATTTTCCCATGAGAGAGAGAGAGAGTTGAAGGAGCTGCTCTCACATTTGCCAGAATTACTCAGTGTTTCTCGGTGTTGACCGTCTCTCACTTTCAGTAAACAAAAGTTAATCAAGTCGTTGCGTCATCTGTTGTTGGGCAGTCCAGAACTCTATTCTACCATCTTTAAGTAGCACATGAAATTTGGTAAAATCATACACGGACAACGTGCGTAATGTCTCGTCCTTTACGCACAACTCTTCCAATTATGTTTAGTTATTGCTCTGAAACAAAATGACAAAACTTTTTTGACCCATCTTCCACCCTGTATGTAACATAATTTTGAGTTCCACGTGTGTGTTTGGGAACCTGAGAGCCACTTCTCTGCTTCCGGGCACACTTTATTACTGAAGTATCAGTTTTAGCAGGTAATAAAGTGTGAGTAGAGGTCCATTGTCCCATGAGAGAGAGAGTTGGAGAAGCTGCTGTCACATTTCCCAAAAATACTGAAGGTTTGTCAGTGTTGACCGTCTCTCACACTCAGTAAACAAACGTACAACTTGTCGGAGTATCCACCAAGAACTCCGTGGTACCATTTTACCACAGTGTACATTTCGTCAAATGATGCTGTCAACGCGCGTTAAGTCTATTCTTTCACGTCTTTTACGCGCGGTTCTTCTAATGAATGTGTGTACTTACAACTCTGAAACAAAATTAAAATACTTTTTTTATTATTCTTATCACACTCTGTAAGGACTATGTTAAGTTCCACGTGTGTGTGGGAACCTGAGAGCCACCTCTCCTCCTCCAGCACACTTTATAAGTGAAGTATCGGTTTTAACAGGTAATAAAGTGAGGATGAAGCCTCCTGCTCCACGTTCCCATGATGAGAAAGAGATGGGGGACATTCTCTCACTGTCACACTTATTCGACATTTGTCTGCATGTTGTGTCAGACACCAAATGTGCACTGACCAAAGGCCATTAATTTACTGGTATTAGGTTTGGAGAATGTGAGACCATTTGCCTCATTCTCTCCGCAATGATATTTGTAAGAGTTTATTTTCATGAGACTAGTTTATGTAACCTGCCGAGTTGTACTGGTGGAAGAAGTACTCAGATTATTGACTTAAGTGAAAGTACAGCAATTTAAAAACACTCCATTACAAATAAAATCCCTGATGTATTATCTGAAAAATGTCCTTAAAGCATCAAAAGTGTCCACTGTGCAGTAAAGTTTAGTTTCATCAGTGTTTTCCAATCGATAAAGAATCTCTTAGGTCACCAGATTAATGTCGAGGATGAGATGAGGAAAGAAGAAAAAGTTCTGCAACTAAAATCTGAGGAGTTTGTCTTACTTTTCAGTAATCTTGTTTGTTAAATAATAATGCTTTTTAAATGAAAGCATTTGATAAGTGAAGATAGAAAATTACTCTAATATGGAAATTATTTATTCATTTATTTGCGCAGTAAAACAGGCCGAACAAAAAGACATCAACTAGAGACAGAAAGAAAAAGAACCTGCAAATTGTGTAAGTGAGGTTTAAAAAAACACGTAAATGCGAAGGAATCTCACCTCTATGATCATTATACATAACCAAATACAAAAGACATGTAATCCACAAAAGTACCAACAACAACACGGCAAATGACCGCAATAAGGAACTAGATATTGTCTTTAGAAGTCACAAGCCAAATGATTTTTATAAACATTTGTGTTTTTTACTATGAAAAATTGCAGCCTGTTAAGGAAGTGACATAAAATGGTTATTCATGTACCCTAAAGTACATGAATATCCATGACAGATGGCAGGTTGTCTTTATGACATATTAGAGGGGAAACTATATCTTTAGACTTTCTGTTGTTACCTTATTATTTTTATCATAATTTTCAGTTAATTCCTACTATCTTATTCTCCACACTGACTGCGGGAACAAACCGCGTCTCTTTGTTATTTGACGGGATAATAAACTCTGAACCCTCTGAGACAGACGCGCGCAGCAGCTCCAGTAGCACGCGACCATCTCACAAACACGCGCCAACCGGAAAACACTAAGAATTAACCAAATTCAAACACACAAAATGTGACAGAGCGAGAGCACTTGTTTGATTTAGGGATAAACGTACATATGTTCAAGCCATCTTCTCACGGTTCACCGTCACTACCAGGTGAATATTACCAAAACACACATAAGGAATCATCTACATTTTATCGGCAAATTTACAATCCAAATAAATTCAACAAACGTGTATAATAATTGAAACGATGATGCAAACCTGGTGCGTAATTTGCACTTGAGAGTCCAGTGTGTGGACGTGTGTCTGTGGGAACCTGAACGCTCCCAGTCCTCCACACACTTCTCTCAATGATGCTCTAATTCTAACAGATAATAAAGATGCAAACGGGCGCTTTGTCCTCTTTTTCCCATGAGAAAGAGCGTGAGAAGTGTCCCCACGCGGTCTGAACATTAGATCAGTTTTATCAGGTAAAAAGTTGTAGAAGTTTGAGCTAGGACCTGCAGTCAGTGGCTTATAAGTTAAAATAAAATAACAAGCATTTTAATAATCGTATTGTCTTTTGTGAAACAAGCTAGTATTTTAAGTATTCAAAGAATTCAAAGGATTTGTCATATTCAGAAATAAACAAGTTATCTGTGCAACGAAGTTCTTATTTCGCTATGCTTCTACCTCTTGCAGTCAATTATTCTATTTGAAGATATTAAAATATACCAGAAATCAGCAGAAATTAAGTTTAGGAAATGAAAAAAGGTCGAAATAAAATGACTGAGGTAGACAAAATGAGCTGAAATAATACAAAAGTTTGAGCAAAACGAGGTGTTGGTCTTTAGTTTGCATTTGTGTCAGCAATTAAATTCAGCTCAATCAAACAGAAACACTTAGAGAAATAAAAGTGTTGGCTCTGGACTTTTCATAATTAATTTATTCAACTTCTGGACTGAATGATGCGCAAAAACATCACACAGCAGTGTGCGTTCTCATGCCTATCCATGTGTATTGATCCACCTGGACGTTCACCAACTAGTTTCAAACGATCCAAATATCGCTTTTTCAGGAAAAATGGTAGTATAAATAATGACAGTCAGCCATGACAGGTGAAGGACAAATGTCCTCTGAGTGTGACTGGACTTCAAAGGGCTGTAAGGAGGTGTGAAGACACGTTTTGTTTCCTGTGCAGACACACCGGACACACGCAGAAAAGAAACGTCCTGTGCGCAGCTGGAGGCCGTGGACATGACAGAATGAATACTAACCACAAGGAAAACAAACGTGGACATGAGCTGAGAGGCTTTTCAGACCGTCCACCTTCATCCTGTCACATTAAGCAAAATGATTTTGACGTGTGGCTGCAGCTAATAGAAACTGTAGATGTCCTGGATAAACTGTTGGAAATTTAGAGCTGCAGCATTTTGAGTAAGTTTGACAGGGATTCTAGCCTGTGTAGGACAGGAGGCAATGATATCACAAAAATATATTTATATTTTTGTATATTTAGGACCAGAACAAGTTTGGTTTGACTTCTTTTAGAATATTGCAGATTTATGCAAACACTAAATCAGGGCTATTTGCTGCAACTTAATCTAGATCATTATGGTTCAGTTTGCTTATTTTAAAGCAAATTTTAAAGCATTTTATGGTAAATCTTTTGTAAAGTTTGCTAAGGGTTATATTGACTCTTTTTAAATTCTTAATTTAATCCAAGAGAGCATTCAAAAGGAGTCAATGGTGTGTGAGCCGGGCTTTGATGTCTTTGAAGTGAGAGCTGCTACTGAACTCTTTTCACCTCATGACCAGCCTTCACACCTGGAGGATGTAACTCCGCAGGACGCCATGCTTCACACCTCCCAGTCAAGACTAAAAAGATCTGTCATTTGAAACAAGGGGACTGTAGCTTGATCCATTCTAAAAGATTTAAAAGATACAAACACCATGCATTTTTATTTTAACAAATGTTTTTATTTTTATTTTTATAAAAAAAAGAATACTGCTCACCATAGGGAGACATTCAGAATAAATTAGTGTGCAAAATAGACAAGATGAGATATTTAAAGAGAATACAAGTTATATTGTACACAGAGCCACAGATGTCCAGAAGACATCACGGCACACAGGTGATTGTGAGGGGCTGCGTGGGGCTCTCCCAGCCTCCAACTCTGAGGACCCACACCTGGAAATGTGATGGATGGACACTCAATCATTATCCACTTCAGTATCACATGCTTCAGCCATGACAGCAGAGGTAGCAGAGAGTTGTTTTTTTTTTTAGACGTGTTTGAAGGAGGACACAAACTGTTCAGCTCCATGGTACTCACCTCTAAGCTTCAGCACAGCAGCAGTCCCAACTGGACAGCTCGGCCTTGTGATCCAAGCTCACGTCTGCTCCGATCTGGGAGTCCCTGTGCCTGTGACTGCTGTGCTCATTCAAAACCATTAAACAAGAATAGTGAGTCGACACTATCACACATACAGCACATGTACAACTGAGATTTTTACATTATTTACAGGCTTTGAGGGTTGTGATTGAATAGCAAACACTGTTAGGAGTTATCAGAAGACCAGAGGTCGCTGTTTGCAAGACAACAATGCAGATGTTCTTTCAGGGACAGTACAGTGAATATTAATCAGATATTGGAGTCAGTGAAAGTTCAAATGTCAGAGGTGATCAGGGCCAGGGTCTCCACAAACTCTGGCTGACCGGGTGGCTCTGGGACGGGCTCTGTTTGCCTGCTCGTCTCTCCACCCCGATCTCAATCTGATTCTGTCTCTGAGCCTGTTGTTGAATTCTGGGAAACCCCTGCTGGACTGGAAGTTGGTAGGGATAAGTACAGCTGTTCACACTGAGGGCTCGTGCATGCTTGGACTTATGCCTCAACATCCGGAGGATGGACTTTGTGTGTGGCAGAGAGCTGCTGGAGGAGGAGCGAGCTTCAGTCCTCCTGTGAACTCCTGCAGGGTCAGAGTCTGAACGGGAAACACAAGCAGTGAAAGATGCATCCAGTGCTGCTCCAAGCCACAGGCCTTTCCCCTCGGGTCCCAGGAACTGAGCGGCTCTCTGCAGGCACGTGGAGATGCCATCCTGGAAGGAGTGTTTCTGGCCTCCACCTCCACCACCTCCTTCAGCTCTCATGTTGTCTTTTCTGGCAGTTTTCTGAAGGAAGAGGACTGTGTGCTCAAGAATCTCAGCTTTCTCCACTCTGCGTTGAGTCCCACCCTGTATGAAGACAACAATATGAGGTAATTAGTCTTTAACAGCCTGGATGGTACCTGATGATTAGAATTCTTGAAAATACAGCTTTGTCAGTGCAGTGACACACTTCTTTTCTGTTTGCCTAAATATTTGAATATTTAATTGCATGCAAATGATAAAATGTGCCTGAATTTCTTTGATATTTTATTACATTTTTTACAAAATAACAATATTAAGTGTTTTTAATCATTTTCACGCAGCAATTGAAATAATCTGCTGCATAGTTCTATTGCTGGATAAAAATACTGCTAAATAGGCTACATTTTTGGAAAAACTAAAACATAGGGGAACCATATTATCTTTTTTCACTGTTTCTATTTCTTTTCTTTTTTTCTTTTTTCTTTTTTTTACCTGTTGTTGTGGCTCCTGAAGCAACATGGTCCTCAGACGCTCCAGACTGCGGTTCATTCTCTCCCTTCGACGTTTCTCCACCTGAGATTTTATGAACTAGAAAGGAGAAAAAACAAACGTTAGAAGGATAACCACAAACGCACAGTAGTGGATTGAACTTCATTTAATTTACTTTGATAAATAGTTTTGTTCAAAGCTACAACAGCAAGTTTTCCTGGGATATTTCTGTCAATCAACAGCGGACGTCCTTGTCTATAGTGAATATATACACAATTTATGATAAAAGTATTGAGATTTATTTTACCTTTCTTTCGTTGGTTCCGTCCTCCATCTCTTGTAAGAGTTTCATTGTCGCCAGTGGTCCAAAGCGTCTGTCCTAATCCAGAGGTAACGGGTCAGAAAGGGTCCTTCACAGTCTGCAACTGACCAGGTACTGAGCTTCTTCTCCTCAGGCTGCTTCTTTTTATCTCCTCCCAGCCAGTTCCACAAACTCCTCCCACCACCACCACATCAAATTTTACGATCCCAGTATCCCACCCACCTCCAGAAACCACCCAGCCCCTCCCGTCGACTGCTCGACCTCACCGTTTTTTATTTACGGTAATAGATAGTTTAATTAATTAACTTATCTTACATTCTATCGATGTGAAGCCCCAAACTCACGACCATACAACATATCAGCTCGCGATTAAGCTTCAAAAAGACGAGACACAAGTGTGATATGTTGCATGTTTTACGCGCAAACTCGTGCGTAAAAGCCTTGTCTGTGCGTAAAATTACAGGAAAACACAGAGACTGGGCTCAGATTTGCTCTCTTTGAGATAAAATATTTGGAGTTTAACGTAGAAAAGCTAGTAATTACTGACCTCGCCTTACTGTTTCCAAAAATAACTGTACTTTTAGTGATTTATGTGGAAATGTATGCATTGCTTTCTTAAGATAGTAAACTGGGAGGAGTGAGTATACAGTTGTAGAGTATAAAGTGATGTTTCTGTACTTTCGTTTGTCTTCTTTATCCGCAGGTGGAGTTTTCTTTTGATATCAGTATCTTAAAGTTTGAATTGGTCACTGGACAGACTTGGATGCAGTAAAGCGAGTCCACTTGCGTCACTGAGTGGCATAAACCATTTGTGAGGCATGAGACACCGTTCGAGGTGCGAGTTGGCACCTCTGTCCATCTGTTCTGATGTTTATTAATGTACCAAAAAAACTGCCATTTTCATCGCCCATGATCAATCCTCTCATGCCAAATTCAGAAATTATAGCTCATATATATTATTTTGTCAAAGTCATTCATTAGACGTGTCTAACCAACACTTTTGAGTCTTTATTTTAGTATTTTGTCTTGTCTTTTTCTCTTTTATCTTCTATAAACTGTCTGCTCACTTACGGCGAGTGCCGACGCTTCACCATTCACACTTGGCGCCTTTACGTTTGTCAGTCAGTCCGCAGGGTGAAGGTGTAACAACGGTTATTAACATTTTGCATTCACACCTCAGTGTCACAGCAGACCACGCGTGCCATTTGGCCAGCTGTCTCGTGCTGACGCGCCGTTTAGCGCCACAGTTGTACCACATGTGCTCGTGGAAAACCTTTGATGTTGCTGGGAGACCGTGGGAACGCTGCGTGACAGAGACGACGCACACGTGACAGCTTTTTATTTAACATTTAAACAATTGGATCCCGAGCTGCCCGATCGAGGGCCCTCAGGGGTCCTTCGATGATGTAGATTAAGTAGCAGTCTTGATTGCATTAAAGCTGGGGCGCATGGTTATAATAAAGTATATATAAAGTATATTCATATTTACCTTGTTCTGGATCATTAGATGGAGGATTAGAGCTGCTCAACATGGACTGTTTGAGATAAAATCTAAAATCAAAATCAGGGTTGGACAAACTTTTTCCTTTCCAGAGCCAAAACTGAAACTTACAGTTGAGCCGTGAGCCAAAAGCACACACCCGATGTGTTGTACAGATTCAAAATGATACTAAGATCCCAAGTTCCATTAACTTCCTGTACAAAGAGTCACTCTGTCTGCTCAGGTTATGAAAAATAACTAAGAGTTTTTTATATTATTTTGAGGACTTTTGTCTCTATTGAACAAGACAGGTGAAGGACTGGAAAGGTGAGAGACAAAAGAGATGACAAAAATAAAAACAGCATAAATAACTATTTATATATTCATTCTCAATCAAAGGTAGAAACATCTGGTGGGCTGAATCAAACATTATGGTGAGCCAAGTTTGGTCCGGGCGCCCCAGTTTGGGCAGCTCTGATTTAAATAAAGACTAACAGGCTCTACAGAGGCCAGATAAGTCTGTTTTTTTACTTTAAATAACTGAATGGTTTGAGACTATTTGTTTTAGAGGCATTTTTCATTCTCATTTATGCAAATTTGTGGGATACTTAAGTACAAGAGTAATGTACTTAGTTACATTTCACCACTGAAAAAACACTTGGCTTGTTTAAGTGAACTAAACTCAAGCACACTGAGTTTGGCAGCTTTTTCCACCTCAAAGTACAAGTAACTTATTTAAAATGAGTGTTAATAATAAGCTGATAAAAACTGAGTTAGGTGAACTCAGTATTTGTAATTAAACTTGACGTAAGTATTTACAGTGTTGCAGTACTTTTACATGTAATTGAGTAATATTTTAACAATGCAGCAGTACTTGTACTTGAGTACAGACTTTCCGTACAGATTCAGTGTTGCAGAATCTCCCAAACAATGGAAGTGAACGTTGACCAGTTTTCAAACGTAAAAAAGACAACAATAAAAACACAAAATGCCTCCATACTGCTTGTCTGGTGTAATCTGAGTCTCCTAAAGCCCCGACATGCCAAATTGACTAAAACAAGATCCTTAGTTTGAACCCATGTTCACGTGCACATGCACACTGTCTGTGTGTGTGTGTGTGGTGTGGCGGTGTGGAAATGGCATGTCAGGACTTTAGGAGACTTGGATTATACCAGATGAAAACTGAACTATCCCTTTAACTTACCAGCAACATTATCTGTGATGGTCTCCTCTGTACCTGAACCAGGTGATGCAGTGCAGTCATCTCCAGCTGCTGTGTGGGACAGTTATTATACAGTTATAATTTAGCCATAAGCAGAACATGCAGAGTAGATAACACAAGAAGACAACAGAGTGAATTATGGGTTAAACATGTATATGTGTCATCATCACGTCATTGGTTGCCACTTTGGATCCGTTTGGCCTGCACTTGTTGCTCCATGCATACAAGACTGCCATTGGCTTTCATAAAGTTAGCAACAAGAACAAATTCATTGCAGTTCACGTAGGGCTGTCAGGTCAGATGATCAGTTAATTCAACAGTGCATGTGTTTGAGGGCCCCTGGTGGCTGCAGGGCCCAAACCAGCAACTTAGTTAGCTCTGACCTTTTTTGTATTAAACTCTGTATTTTCCTATTATTTGCATTTCATACCCAACAAAATGTCTTGCTGGAAATAATATCCTGATTCAACAAGTGGCGTCTCCTGCAATAAGAACCTCTGAGGTCTAGAAAATGATCTTGTGGGACAGAATCAATCAATATTTGTCCTGTGCAATTAATTATAATCCACAATCTCTGCTCTCACTAAGTTTGGTGAGGGTTATAATGTACATCATTTGTCTCAGAGAGGTTAATTTATATGGTTTCAGGTTATTTGTTAAATTATGGAGGACGGTATGTAGGCATGTAGATAATTTCTGTTATTTTTCCAGGTTGTTCCAGGTTAATTTGTCTTTAAAATTTCTGACTCTATCATTTTACAATGGAGGTGAATAAAATTTTCTTTCTGATGTTCAAAACACCGAAACATTACTTGTGAAATTTCAATAGTGACTTCAGGAACAAGGGTGGCCCTCATCAGCACCTAAATAGTTAAGTAATTTTATTAAACACAACTTTTTTTTTCTTTACTCATCAAGTTTGAATCATAGCTGTATGAATTTTACAGATGTTATTTTATCCTATAGTGAGTTTTAAACATCTGGTCAGGGACAACAAATGAAAATTTGCCTTTCTGGCTCAGGTTTGTTTACATTTTGTTTTCTTTTTTCACTGACCTCATCAAATAAATGCATCATGTCAGCACAATATAAACTGCAACATGGTAAAATTAATGTTGACACAAGTGAATTATTTTTACACAAAACCGCTCCATCTGATATGGCAGGAAGATTGGGTGCTTATTCCGTAACACTGCTTCATTTAATTATAAAACTAACAGACATTTAAAAGCCTGAGTCTTGTGGAAACTCCACAGCGGATTCAACCTCGCACCAACACACCGGACAATAGTTTCCACTGGTTCTACCTCCTTCAGTATGAGGCGCCTCCAGAGAAAACTGTTCACACTGAGAGGATAATCCAGAGTGACACATTTCTATATTTCTAAAATTAATTTTTCAATGCAATCAGTAGCATAAATTCCATTGTATTCAGGCACAGACGAAAATATGTCAAAGCCTGCATGCATGGCTACATACTTTTGTAATTTGAGTGACCCAAGCCTTTAATACTGCCCCTTAAAAAAAGAAAAATACCAGCCTATATATACCTCAAGTTTTTCCATTATGACCTCGAGAGTCTCCATAAATCTGGACCGGTCACCATCTGGTTGTGAATACAGAGAGTCTTTATTGTAAAAGAGGTAGAGAGAATACAGGTGTTTCACTGTACAGAAAAAAGACAGCACTGTTGATGTACTCATTCAAACCATTAATGTGGACTCAGTCACGCCTCATTCACTTTACAGGGACACATAAGCCCGGTAGAAAAAAAACAAACAAAACAGAGAAACAAACACACAAAATCTTTGGATTTTTCTCTATTGCCCTCTCACTCACTAAATGCATTCTCTCTTTCTGAGCTGTTAAAATGAAAATAGTTGTAGCACTAATAATAAAACAGCAATAATATTAATAATAATAATAATAATGATATAGTGTGCTAAAAACAATGATAATGCTGCCCCCTCCCCCTCCCCCCTTCCCAACCACAAACACACACCTCAGTAACATGTCAAAAGTAGTGGAAAACAAACCCTACAACCCCAATAATAAAACCACACCTGCATGCACACAACACACACACATTTTCACTCTACCATCCGTGCACTCAGCTAATCATACAAACGTAATAATGACCAACGCTGAGCGGTAAGAAAAGAAAAAATAAACAAAACAGTGTACATTTAAAATAATCAAAACCAAACAAACAACGTACAAAAAAAACCAACTGCAGCCAAGTGGGAAGTGTGAAATCATTCTTTCTGTCTTTTTCCGTCATCAAACTTTCCGTCGCTGTCGTTCTGTGCCGGTGGGCGGGGCCATCAGTCAGAGTTTTCCGAGTGGTCGCTGTGGGGTGAGGCGCCGGACGGGGGAGAGTTCCGACCATGCCAGTTCCCGTTAGCCTGAGAGATCGAAAGAAAAACAATGAAGAAACAAACAAGAAGTGTCAGAGTTAATCTCTATAAAAAGATATGAAGGCAGAATCTGTAGGCAAGTGACAAGATTTAGGTATCTGCTAAAGGCTTATCAAAGTCCATCAAAGGGGTGTCACATTCTGTGGTTATACATCTGACTAATACAGCTCATTTTGTTGGTGTGTTCAGGTGCTTATTGAAACGCTGACATAAAAGACCTGAGAGTTACACTGAAAAACTAAATGTGGTTGTTTATGGATCAACAAGTCAGTTGTTCAGTGTTTGATGTTAGACTCACTCAAATGCCCTGACCAATCTCTTTCCTTTTCCTGCAAGTCGCTTTTCATAGTCTGCCTGGAACAAAATCAATCTATAAAACTTAAGCTGTGATTTTTGAAAATGGCTGACTAATTGATTAGTCGATCTGCAGAAAATTCACTGTTATCTATTTTAACTGACTTGACAGATCCAGCATCTCAAATTAGAGGATGTTGAACTTTTCATTCTCTTGTAACAAACCGAATTTCTTTTGATTTGGACTTCTGGTCGGACAAACGAGACATCTGATGATGTCACCTTGAGCTCCAAAGATTGTGATTAGCACTGTTCACTGTTTTATCGACCAAATGATTAATCAACAATGAAAATAATCGCCAGCTGCAGACCTAGGTGGTAGTGACGCAAAATATCCATCATGGGGGTTGATGATAAAGAAAAATTGAAATCCTGATAATGAATACCTAAAACAACTGGCATTCCTTAAAAAATAAAGAGTTATTATATACAAACTTTTTCTTACTGTCTATAAACTCCATGAAAAGACCAAAACCAACAATGTGAGAGTGTCTATCACAAAGTCACAAATATATAGTTTCTTTTTTAATACCTTGCAGTAGTTTTTAATCAAATGTTACTAAAACAGGAATAAACAGAGCATTTGTTGGGGATTATACACATTTGGTGTATGTATATTTGGAGTATTCAGGGTATGTGGGAACAGCTTGATCTTTCGTGGGATCTGTTAGCAGTAAGAAATAGTATCTTGCACCTTATCGTTTAAATATGCGTACAACTACATACCTGCATGCCCATTTGGTAAGCAGACTGCTCGCCGTTCACAGGTGGAACCCCAAGGAACAGGTCAGCTGATCCGGACAGAGAGAAGGACCCAGACCCTAAAGAAAGACAAAAACAAGAGAGAAACCTCAGCACTTACTAGAAATAAACCTGTCTTATGAACAGATGTGTGAAATGTGGTTGTTGTAGAAATTTAGGGTGGAATACTATGAAAATGCTATTAATGACATAACAGAATTAAATATTGTGTTTAATACTGCCATTAAATGTGAAGAGTCAGGATGTCTTTCCAAATGGAATAAAGACCTACAACATTCAAAAACAAGATAAAATACAATATGGAAAATAGGGGTGCACAATATCATTAAATAAAAATCATGTTGTGATTATTTTGATAGATATTATGATTGCAATATGATTCTAAATTTATGGGATTAATTTCAGCATAATTTTTTTCCTTTTCACTGGAAATGAAACTGTTGGGTTCTGTACCAGACTAAAATGTTTTCTGCCAGAGCATCTCTACAGCACAGTTCTTTTTTATATATTATAATGCTGTTTGTCACACATTTTACCTTCATCACAAAAACTGCAGCAAATACAACTTGGACACGTTGTAATTGTGATATTACGAGCTGCCAAATTAGGATTCATACATTAGTTACCCAGCTGATCCAAGTCAGAAGCAAAAACAGGCTATGGTGAGGCTAGCAGCCACAGAACAGACAAGCTGCGGGAAAAAAAACTCAAGCAAATATAATTGTGCAGCAGACCAGTGCAAAAACACACACCAAAATTAGTACAGTATTACTATTTTGGCTGTAACTTGTCTTTGTGCTTCCTTTTATGCCTGACAATGCCAAAAAATTTTTGTTTTCCTCAGCCTCCGGTTATAATTTGTGTTCATGTTCACTCCCCTGCCATGTGATTGACAAGTTCTTGGACCAGGACAAACTGAGGAAGACAAGGGCAGACCTAATACCATATGTTCAATATATGTAACGAGCAGTTGCATACTGTAGCTTTCTTTGTCTTTAAGTACCTGTGGAGTTGGGAGTGTGCGGGGAATCTTCGCCCTGTCTGGCCCCCAAGGCTGTCTTCATGGCATAAAGGTTGGCCTCTTCTTGGAACTTGCCAATGTTTTTCTTGTAGCGGATTCTCTTGTTGCCAAACCAGTTGGAGACCTGGCAGGAAAAACAACAACAAAACAATACAAGGCTTCATGTTTCATTAAATTGAACACTTTTAAGAGCAACTGAGCAACGCTCAGCAGCAGCAGCAACTCACATACAAGCTTATACATAATGTTATCAACAACTTACAAATGCTGTGTCTTTTAACGTTAAGCACAGAAAACCTGCTACTTAATTTGTTCACTGGTAGAAAAACTCAATTACACAGAGCATTAGACATGTTGAATGTCCTTCTTAGATGTTATCAGAACACCAAAAAAACCCTCAACCTTTCTGTATCTTCCTTGTTCATTAAGGACGTGAGTGGTTTACCTGAGAGACGGTGATTCCGCACTGTTTGGCGAGTTCCTCTTTGGCTTCTTCACTGGGGTAAGGGTTGGACAGGTGGGAGTAGAAATACTCATTCAGGACCTCTGTGGCCTGTTTGCTAAAGTTACGCCTTTTACGCCTGATGAGACATAAACAGATGATTAAGTGTTGTCAGAAAAATCTAATTTTTCCCCCCTCTTCTTTGTTATAAATGACATTTGTTATACTTTAATGCAAGAGTTTAATTAATTAATTTACATTTGCTTGCATATTATGTTCACACTAGTTTATAGTAAAAATGACAATAATAGTAAATTAATAGCAGGAATGGAATGAAAAAAATAAAGTAGGTTAGTGTGATGATGCATATACACAGACGCGCGCGCACAAACACACACACACACACACACACACACACACACACACACACACACGAGACAGATCTAAAGGGCTGTTACATTGGTAGAATATGTTCCTCAGCAGTTAATACACATTCTAATTAGAAATATGAATAAAAAGGTACAACTTGACATGAAAAGACTGATTTCAACCAGATGCATCAGTATGGCTGCATATTATATTGCTATTAGCCCCAAGCAATTATTTTCCCTCTCAGTTTTTAACTGAAACAAAAACAATTTGTCCAATTACAGAATGTATCATGTTTAAAAATGCCCATATGTGCATTTTAATAGTTTGGTTCATTTTGCTTTAGAATTTTTTGTTTGCAGTGACTTACATTCACCATTTGAAACCACAAAAACTGCTGAGAATCCAAGCCGACTACAGCTGCTATCCTCCACAAAGGGGAAAGGTGCAAGTTTTTGCCTACAATGAGTATTTGATACTCAACAGACAGTTTTTCCAGTGCATTGAAAACAAAACAAAAACAACAACTGCACACACGGCTACCTGGCATCAAGGAAGCGGGACCTCAGGATCATGACTGCCTCACAAGTGCTCTGCTTCAGCTGGGTCTGGATCGAGCTGAACTTGCGGTGGATGATGGCCACCATGCGCTCGATCTCCCGCGGAGTCACGGGCCGTGTGCGCGACTGCTCCCTCAGCAGGTTCATCACGTGGGTGGTGAACTCTGTGCATGCCTGGGCAGGGGAGGCACGAGACAACGGACAGTGAAGGACAGAAGTATGCAAAGCATTGAAGCTAGGAGTATTATTTCATGTTGGATTGTTATGACTCATTATTATTAGCCTATTATTAATTTTACATCATATAATTGTCAAGTCACAACAAAACCTTCTGAAACTGACAGCCTTAATATTACTGCTCTTTGCAGTGAGCGTGTATAATCATGTCAAGCATAATTATTAAAGGTCTTTGCATAACTGTATGTCCCACTGGTAGACTCAGCCTTTGAGTGATCCATGAAGCAGTTCAGCTCAATAAAACTTTATTGTTGGTTTCTTTATGTATTATATGTGCAGTAAGTTGAACAGGTCACTTCAACAATTTGACATTTTTTAATTCTTGCTGCAGGAAGAATGCTTTGTATGTTGCTGATGAGTATCACAATGGTGACAACAGTACGCAAATAGGCTGTAATTTGGAGTGTGTATCCTAATAATCTTAAGATGTCTCTTCTCATACAGACATATGGAGATATTATATCTGGTGTGTTTTAATCAGCAACATATGGACAGAAGTGTATTCCCCGGCAGAGAGAAGTTATGTGATTGAACTCTAGACCTAACATGCCAATGGATTACGCTTCTGGCGAGCAGCTTTAGTACAAGCAAGCGTGTACGGGCAATGTCAGCGCTCGTCTCCTGTTGCGACACGGTACCTGCTCATACTTCTCCAGCTCAGTGTGGTAGATACTGCGAATCTGGCTCAACTTGCTTTTGTAGTCGGAGTGCTCGAGCGAGCTGTCAGGTGACATCCCTCCCGAGCTGGTGGCAGCAGACACGGCAGCAGCAGCCCCACCGCCCTTCTCCGGCCCCGCCACACCCTCCGCCAGCAGCATGTTGTCCAATCGCACCAGCTGAGGATCCTGGGGCTCGTCCTCCTGGGCGTTTCTCATTGACAGGCCTGTCAATAATACAAATGTCACTGTGTATTTGTTTTGTAAACAGAAGACTATATATCACATTTCTGTGAATATTCCTGCCATCTCCCATTTGCTTCAAATGAAGCCTGTACATTCATACAAGCGTTTCCTGTTTTGGTGAAACTATTGAATAAAAGTTGATTTTTGTCCAACTTTGTCCTTCAAATTCTCAGGGTCAGCCAACAGAAACAGAGATGCAATATGTTTGGAAGCGGTCAAGTCATTACTCTACATGCCATCACCTCATTTTGTGCATCACTCTCATGTACTGTTTACAGTTTGTAATCACTCTGCTTAACATTTATTTATTACCCATGTCAAAACATCCTTTTTGGAACTGAGAGCAGGGCAGTGTCACTGGACTGAAAGCAAATGTGACTTTTCACAGTGTCTTGGAGGGAACCAGTTTTTAAATGTACAACTTTAAAGCGTAGCTTGCTTTGTACAACAAAGAACCAAATAATCCAGTCCTCTTTTATAGCGTAAATAAAACTATCTAGCAGCTACAGCTGGGTGATATGGACAAAGTTGAATATCACAATATTTCTGACCAAATACCTCAATATCAATGCTGAGACAATATTGTAAGAATGACAATTGATGATTTCAGAATAGTGAGATTTTTGATAAACAATCATCACAAATGTCGACATAACGACTAACTGGATAAAGGCAAAAAATAGAACAGTGCAGGGCCACAACGATTTGTCGATTACGCTATTAGTTGTCAAGTGTAAAATTAATCGCAGACTATTTTGATAATCAATTAATCATTTTGAGGCCTTTTTTTTTTTTAAAAAAAGTTCAAATTCTCCGATTTCAGCTTCTGAAATCAACTGTCACCTGGGCTTTGGGGAAACAGTAATCAATACTTTCTGATAGTTTATGGATCAAACAACTAATTGATTTATTGTCAACATGGTTGACACATTGATCAATAATGAAAATAATAATTACTTACAGCCCTAGCACAGTTATAACAGTCTTGTAAATTGAGAAAATCACATCACTTTACTGTAATGCTGCCTTTAAATCCAGTTAAAGGAAAACATTTATGCCATAATTACAATATAACAAAAATCTAAGACCATATCTCAGCTCATTATATCACAACCATCAATATAATATTAAAACATTGCTCAGCCCAAGATAAAAATCAAATGATTTTTACAGCATTAATGAAAATATGTGGCAGCATTACTCACCACCCTCTTATCTTACTTTAACAAACTGTTGTAGGGACTTGAACCATGATTAACTCTTGGTGTGCAGTTATCAAACTAACAAGCAGCAACATGTAACATGTACTGTACTGCAGTGGTCACTGCATGTCTGCTTGTCCAGCTGTTGTCTCTATTTTTATACCAAATAGTTTTTTACATAATAGCTGTCTAATTATTCATCTCCCTGTGTATTTGTTTCTAACATCCATTGCAAGTAAACATATTGAGTTACTGACAACCGGAGCCAAATTCCTTTTAAGTGAGTGTGTGTGTGTGTGTGTGTGTGTGTGTGTGTAAGCTTGTTTTGACTTTATTAGCTTGTGATGACACAATGTCAACACAGTCTAATAACGCCGCAATAAGCCGAGAGCCAACTGTAAATGAAAACTGAGCAAGCCGGGTTTCCTATCAAGTGCATAATGTGGCTAACACACCGACAACAACAAAACACTTCGAAAGGATATTGATAAATAACGTTACCAGTTTTTTCCTTGATCTCACACAGGACGCTGAATAATGCAGGTTTCATTCGGTGACAGTTGAGTGCATGTTTCCTGTGTATAGAGAGAAGGAGGTGACTTGTAGCTAGCATAACAGGATAATTGTGAGTAACGACATGCAAATGGACCAAAACACAAATTACGTGACAAACCTACTACCTTTAACGTTACCATGGCTAATTTAGCAAACGTTAGCTTCTGGCCAGCTAAGAGCTAATAAAGCAAAGGTTCACTGGTAAGCTGGCTGTATACGGTAGCCAGTAGCTGTTGAATATGATCGTATTTTCATTAATTAGCAACATAATTAGCTAGGCTTTAATGTGCATACATATAATGTTTAAAGACGTTAAACGTACAGTAACGACAGCGGTACCTGTTAGCTACCTATTGTAGCCTCACCTAGCTAGCCTAGCATGCTAACAATGGCTAACGTTACGTTTTCGCTGCTAAAAGAAATGCGTGTTTGTAATTGACAGCAAAGAAACAATAAGCATTGGCTAACGTTACAGTATATGAACGTGTATAACAACAGTAACTTTGTTCTCGTTAGTTACCGTAAGCTAATTAGTTAGCCGCTGGCTAAATAATCTAAACAATAGGTTGAAGTTCAGGAAACTTTCGACAAAGCGGCAAAACAAAAAAGCAACCGCAGCATAAATAACAATGAAATTTAAAAATCGAAGTTATCACTAACTTTGCTTGTGCCTCGTCCAAACTTTGGTCGGTGATGGTCATTATTTGCTGCAGTATGTCGCCAATATCTCTGCGGGTTTCATGTCCGTTTTCTGTGCCCTCGAGGCCCGCGTCCCCTCCGTCGGACCGATGCTGGGAAGGTTGGTGAACCGAGTTGAGCGCGTGCATCCCGGGGTGGCCGCTCATGCCGAGTCCCCGGCCGTTGGAGGGCCCGTTGCCCGTCAGAGGCTGCTGCTGCAACATTTCTCAGCGACGCACAGTGGCGACGACTGCTGCCCAACTGTGCTGCTCGCAGACGCACAACAACACAGCCTGATCCGAGGAGGCATCGCACAAAGCAGGGTCCCCTAGCGATTGATAGGCAAAGGTACAAGAAGCCATGTAAACAGACTGCAGCGTGTCATAGGCAGTGCTTCTCTGAGGCAGCTGCGAGGGTAAAACTGCTGGGTTAAATGTGACCACAACAACAAAACATTCGCGCATTTACAGAAAGCAGGAGTGTGTGTATCTGTGTCTCAAGGACTAACAAAGACACAATATCTTACTAAATAAAATAGAAATGATATGCTCCATTACATCATACAACACTAATCCTATAGTTACAAGCATAACCAGAGACTTCCAGGTTATAGAATATGTTTTTTATCTTACTCAGTTCAACTTTATTTATATAGCACTTTACACACAACACAGCTGATCGAAAGTGCTTTACATAGAGGAAAAAACAGAACACAAGAGGGAAACAAACAAG
The DNA here is from genome assembly GCF_056507025.1 of Lutjanus erythropterus. NCBI lineage: Eukaryota > Metazoa > Chordata > Actinopteri > Lutjaniformes > Lutjanidae > Lutjanus > Lutjanus erythropterus. Next base: position 41,917,726 of record NC_139325.1, read on the forward strand.
AAGAGAGAATTGAGTTAGATAGTAATAATAATAATAATAATAATAAAGAATACATATTTACACTGTTATTATAACAAATAACAATAGGCAAAAGCAATGAAAATAGTAAAAGTAAAGGCAAATAGTCACACAGAGCCCATTTGTGACACACAAAAAGTTTCAGGGGAAATACCTGAGGTGGATTAGTTAAGTGCAGTTAAAAGCCAAAGGGAAAAAAAGGTGTGTTTCAAGGAGGCTTTTGAAAATCTCTATTGTGGGGGAGAATCGGATGAAGGGTGAAAGAGAATTCCATAGTTTTGGTGCAGCGACAGAGAAATCCCCTGTCCCCGTAATACTTCGTCCTGGATCCTGGGACCGACACAAGTCTTTGCTCTTATCAGGTTTAACTCTATAATCTCACTTAGACAGCTTTTAGCACTTGTCTGACTCTACTTCTCTTTTTAGCAGCAAGTCAACAGGATGTGTGCCAAAACCACAGCAGTGTCAGAAGAACTGTGCGCCTGTTTCAACATGTTGCAGTTGAGTCTGTCACAGTCAAATGAGCTGCAGTTAAAGCAGCAGCAGCTTTGACAGATTTTAAGTTTATCTCAAATTATGAAAACCTTTTCTTGGGACCATATCAGCTAGACTAAGCAAAATGCATGGCGGGAGTTTCTTCTGCTTTTGACAGTATTTCATAATAGCCTGACTTGTCAGATGTGGGCCAAATAAATAGGGGTGGGCTGTGGTAAGAGGAACAGGAAGAGAGGAGACGAGAGAAAGAAGGTAGAAAGACAGACAGAAAGGGCGAGAGCTTGTCACGTCGGCATGTGAAACTCTTCACATTGGGGTTTTTTCTCTTCATAAAGATATTGACAAGACAAGTGACAAGTTAAAAATGCTGTGCTCCCTCTGTGGTGACTTCAAGAGATGATGTTTTGAAGAGAAGTTCAGAAAGTTAAAGGTAAGAATGGAATTACTTAATTCATATTTACTGTGTGGTAATCAAGTTAACCTTTGGGGCAAAATTCATGTTTGTCAAGAATTACAGTGAAACTTTGGCAAAATATACAACTAAACTCATCAATCAGCAACAACAAGGTAATATCTCTAACGATCATGTTGTCACACACCTTTGCTGTCATACAGCTGACTGAAATGTATGACTTAAAGTTGGATTTTAAGATAAAACATCTGTAGCAAACACGCGAGAACCTGTCAAACTGGTTTCACATACATTTCTTGGCGAGAGAGAAACACAGCTGCTCTATAGCAGCCCTCATGTCTATTCCAAGAAACGTCAGGGTTGATACATGTCATGTTTTCTGAGTATCTTTCTCACAATGGGACCCTCAGAGTCTTTGACCTAAGATCTTTGACCTAACCCCTGTTTCTGTGTATCTTAGTCAACAGTGAGATTAATGGACTGCACTGGGATCAAAGTCGAAATGGCTGAAGGGGGGCTGCTGGAACCTCTCGTCATCACCGAAGAGGGAGACGTAGCTGAGGGTGCCACTGAAACAGAGGCAGCGAGCGGTTCAGTTCTCATCGCACAGAGCAGCAGCGGAGAGGCAGCGCTGAAAAGGGAAGAGGAACACACAGGAAAGGACAACAATGAAGACGATGTAGTGGCTGAAATGTGTTTAGAGGATCAGAGCTTGGAAAAACAACAAACCCACGCAGGGGGCGACCAGATTGGAGAGGAGGAGGACAAGCGACAAGGTGATAAACCAGAGGAAACTGAGAACATGAATGATGGACAAAACAGAGGTGATAATGAGTGTGAAGGGCAGACACATGAAGTGACGAGGATTCATGAAAAACCTGACAAGCCCAGTGACACAGAGGATGAAAAAGTTACACAAAATGATCCTCAGGTGGACTTAGAGAGTTTAAATTCCTCTGAACAGCAACCTGAAGGGACAACAAGCCGAGAAGAGGATCCAAAAAAGGTTTGTGGGCTGTTCTCATTTTACTCTAACTCAGTGAAAAGGTCATGCAGTGAACAAAGTGTTTGTAGTGTTCTCGACTTAACCAACCAGCCTCCCTGCGCTATGAGAACAACAATCTCGTGGTGGAAAAACAGCAGGTATCATTTTGTTTCAGAGCATGTGGGAGTACGTAGGAGTCAAGTGAATTCTTATGCTGTGCCAACAAAACACTCTGTGCCACTTACAGAGAAACCTTTCTCCCTCCCTCTTTCTTTTTTCTGCCACCTACCCTCGTGTTCTCAGGCTCACCGGTTAACTCCTGACTTCCCGGAGGCGCTGTACGAGCTGCTCTGCACCCTCCAGGAGGGCAGACGGCTCAATGACCAGCGCTGCTCCTTCAGGCTGGAGCTGGAGAGTGGCGTCAGGAGGAGGAGGTGCCACTCTGAGCCAAACACCAACAGGCCAGTCAACAGAGGTGGGAGTGCTTTGAGGAGCTATACTTTGTTTTACAGAGGTTAAAGAGATAATCTGGATTATTTGATGTAGTGTTGGTGTGTTACCTACATTAGATGGCGGTCGACACGCCCCCAGTTTGGAGAAGCAGCAGGAGTGCCTGTGTAGGAATCTAAGCAATGTGCTGTTGTGGGTGACAAAATGGAGTTTAGTCATTTAAATAAACGTCTACCTAAAAAAAGAATCAGTATTAGTATATGCTATATTTGGAATATTTTCACCACTTTTTCCCTGCCGTCAGACAGCCTTTTCTGAAGGGAAACCACCGTTATACAAGCCAAATATCACCATCTCCAAACCAACCAAACTCCACTTGTGAAATCAGCCATTTTACCTCGCTGAACACAGGAGTTGCTGATCTACCGCTGACTCACTTGGTTAGTTAGGTTTAGTTACTGTGTGATGCTGATGAATCAGATTTTTCCTTTTAAAGCACAGAAGTCACACAACAACACAAACAAACAAAGAGACTGAGGCAGCAGTGGGCCAGCAAGTCGTGTGTTCTGCAAGGTAAAATTACTGATTTTGCCCATGGAGTTTGGTCGCTTTGGAGAGAGCAATATTTTGCTTATATAACGGTGATTTTCTGTCAGAAAAGGCTGTTTGACACAAGCTAAAGCTGTGAAAATATTCCACACATAAACTGATATCAACTTTTTTTTAAGTTGACCGTTTTTAAGTAGTTAAAATACCTTTTGTCGTTGAACCTGTCCACAGCAGCACATTTCCTAGCTTCCGTGCTGGTGCCCCTCCATCCTAACTGGTAACTGCTAACATGCTAACCACCATCTGCTGTAACTGACTATAGATAAGTACCACATACAATCCCACTTCAAATAACCCAAGCTATCCCTTTAAGTGATGAAACTGATGCAGCTGTTGCATTTGCTTCCATGTAATGATGCTGACTCATGTCGATCAAACTGAAACAACATGAAACTACCCGTACCAATGCGTGACTCAAGAATGTTTTTAAACCAGCGCAACGTGCATGTTTCCACTTCTTTCCTTGACCACTGACCACTTAAAGTCTCCTGCATTCTGACCATCAAAGCTCTTTTCTCTCATTTCTCCACAGTCGTCTTTTCCTCCATGACTTCACTGCAGAAAGAGGAGTTTTTTGAGCTGGTGGCCACCGCTCAAGCTCGCCGGCTCGATGACCAGAGAGCACAGCTCGAGAGGTCTCCACCGGCAAAACCAAAAGCCAGAAGTTTCAGAGGCAGCATAAAACAACTCTCTTTTGTGAAAAAGCCTGCACCAGTTCCTGCACCAGCTGCTGCGCCGGTTCCTGTGCCCAAAGAGGATTTGTATAATATGATTCTCACAACGCAAGTAAGCAAGCTTGTTTTGTTTAGATGCTTTTATCATGATCGAAGTGTGCAGTTACAGCAGAAAACGTCCTGCAAACCCCCAGGATCTTATTCAATTTAATAGTTATTTATTTTTTATTGGATTAGAGATCCATGTATCCATCAACCATTTTCTTGTTTCTTATACATTTATTAAACATTTATTAAACATTACAGATGTTCTGAAAACTTTAAATTAAAAATAGAGGAATATACAAACAGATGACCAATTTCAAGATGCTATATGTAAATCACAACAGTTTAACTTTAAGCTAGTCATTTAAATTAAACAATCAGTGATAAATAAATAAGGAAAAGGGCAGGCGCTATGAAGAATATTCTCAAATCTCTCTCATTTTTTACCCATATACCTGCATCTATCGTGTACCACACCTCGTACAGAACATTTTTACCTAAAATGTCAGAATTATTTTTCATAACATAATTTCAGGCACTAATTTTTCCACTTACCCTGCACCCACAGGCCCAGGGCAGGCTGGAGGACCAGCGCAGCAGGGCTCCAGGCCCCATGGACGACGAGGACTTCTTCTCCCTGCTCCTGAGGGTCCAGGGGGGACGCATGGACGAGCAGAGGACTGAACTACCGTGCATGCTGCAAACCTGATATGGAAAACAAAACAAAACAAAAAAAAAACTGTGGGGCTTCAGTGAGAGCCGTCCAGTAGCATTTTCAGCCTGATTTCCTGTTTTGCTTTTTGTTTTTTTTTAAAGGAATTGCTATCCCTCTTGATAGTGTTAGTGTCAGTGTTAAAGCTGTTGAGATTGCAGCAAAAACGCTAATGTCTGAGCAATAGAGATTGTAATGTGACTTGAGGGATGCTCCTGGTGAGATTGAGAAGTTTACTGCCAGTTAGGTACTTTTTTTTCTTTCCTAGTAAACAGGATCAGTAGATATGATCTTATCTCATCTAATTTTGTATTCTTTTGAGTGTTTCCTATGAGTGGTTGAATGATTCTGCGTGTGCTTAATGTGGAGGAGGCAGTCTACTGGTCTCTTTTGTTTCTCCTTATTTGTGCAGTAGACATTAAACACACCAGAGATGGTGGTGAGGAGATTACAGCTCCAAGGTCAAACAGTGCTTGACTGTATATGGATAATTCTCCGTCAGAAAATAAACAACATGTGTATCTGAGCAGTTTGCACTTGCCCATTTATTCCATTTGTCCAAGACGTTGTCAGGAGAAATAAGATTCAACACACGCTCTAATGAGGATGTCATTAATGAGTGTGTCGTCTTTCATTTTATTTTCATCGATTTATTTTTGCATATCAAACACACAGTAGCCTGAAATCGCAGGTGTTTTAGCAGTGACACTAACAAGGAGGTGTAAAACGTGTTCTGTTATCTTCATCGTTAATCATCATTCCCTCACTAGGTCACATTCCCACAAACTTGTGATAGCGTCTAATCTTTTTTTTACAACATCCCGTTGCACATAAATCAAAACATTCACAAAGAAAAAAGATGATGTAGTGATGTCCCATTTAGGGAACAAATGAGACAAAGATAAAGGCCTTAATTTTTCACAGAACAAATGGACTGAAACTGGGTGTTATCTCCAAGTTCCTGAATTTTGATTTACATTACTGAGTTATTTTTTATTGAAGGTCACCTCACCGCAAAGGCAAAAAGGAGATTTACACATTTAATGTGTGTGTTTTAAATAGTATTAACTGTGAAGTTCAATGTCAATAACACCACTTTACAGTGTTTACTGCTATTAGAACATCTACTTGTTTCTGAAGGCCTAATATACTTGCAGAAATGTTGCATGTAATAATCCAGGGCCACACGTGTCACCGGCCAGATGGGGCCTCCTCGAAACCTGTGACCTTTGGTGTTTAGTCCACTTAGTACAGAGCGAAGCTTGCTGAGGAAGTCCTGGTCGATCTGCACAAGTGAGGTTAGAGGTGACGAGAGGATGCTGTGTCACTTCCTCAGACAGAGCACAACTATGTGATGTGTGATAACAACACTTTGAACAAGAGAGCTACTTTAAAAGAAGTACGCACTGTAAGACATGTAAGAGAGCCAAGTGTTACCTATTCTATTGCACTGTTATTGATTAATAAAAAGAGATAGAAAGGAAGGTCAATTAATTCATTAAAAAGTTGAGATTTCAAAAGTAAAGTCAGAATATATCTCCAGATTCTTGATAAAACAACCATTATTCTGTCACATGACCTGCTCTTCTCGGCCTCTGCTCCAAATCAGTCAGTCGAGTTATAAACAGACAGATAAACATTTCAAACAAAAAGATGATGAACAGAGGAAGAAAAGAAATGCATGTAACAAACAAAAAAAGAAACCACAGTTTTTTAGCAAAATTGTGAAAGACTCAAACAGGAAGAAACTACAGCAACAGGCCAGCTGACCAGATTCAAGTTCCACTTTTAAGATCTGTGCAATACGTTTTTACACAGGGGTTGGGTCTGTTTTAAATCTCTGGTATGATTTCGGCTTTCTTTCAGAGACCAGCAGGCCAACATTTACCGTTATTATTTTCATTTTAGATGCCTGATCAAGAGTTTCATTTATAGTCGTGTTTGGGTATTTTACTGTAACAGATTTTGGAGAGTTAAAGTCTGTAAAACCTTCAGTTAAACCTGCACTGTAGTCTGGAGGTTTACTGTGAAGATATTTTATTTGTCTAATGTGGAATTGTGTATTGATTGTGGGTTTTTTCATATGGAGTGTATTCTCTCCATATACCAGCGCTAAAGATGAATTTCTATTTTGTGTGAATTTAATTTTAATTTGGACAATAAAGTAATCTGAATCTGAATATATAGGGGCTAAAACACTGAATATGTCACATATATTGGGGGTGAAAATGGTCAAATATGAAATTATTTAAATATATAATTTATTTTTTAAATGTATAAATAGTTGTAGGTATTCAACATTGATACAGGTACCCCCCGAAAAACTAAAATCTTGAAATTTAAATGGTTAATGAAAACATTCAGGACTTTAAATATGTTATATTATATTATATTATATTATATTATATTATATTATATTATATTATATTATATTTTTAGGAACTGGCTAGTGATATAATAGAGCTATCCTGCCCCTAAAGATCACGTATTGATTTTTAAATGGTTAATGACAACATTTAGGATTTATTTATTTATTTATTTATTCATTTATGTATTTATTTTTACATTTTATTTTATTTAACTGTAAACCTTTTTTTTGCAGCCCCGCCCCTCCTAACGTCACCAACCACGTGACTAAAACCTAGGAAGTTACGGAGAATTTAAAACTGACTTGAACCATATTTTTGCGTGTCGTTTTCCCACATTTAGCCTTAAAGTAAAAGAATCGTATGTATTTTTATTGTTATGATTTTCCTGTCGGTGTCAGCTGCCTCTGAACGGTTTGATGACGTCGCTGTCTGTCCCAGGTGTTGTAGTCCCAGAGCAAAATAAGGATGTAGTTCAGTGAAAATGAAACTCGTTCGGGATTGGGAACTACAGTCGGTTCTATATAAGTTCTATGTTCATGCTGCGAACAAGAGAAGAACATACATGAGAAGAGACGTGAGTACGAGTGGTGACATTAAAACCAACGTGTTGTTTCAGTGACTTTAACGTGTGTTTGTGTTTAATAACAGTTAGCAACAAGCTCAGTGTTTACAAATACATGTGATTTATATTGTCACGTGAAATACAGTCATAGATTTAAGTGAGTCAAGTTTGTGTTCAGATGTATTAACGTCTTCTTCTGGTTTTTAGAGCTTGTTAAGTCTGGAGCGTATTTTACCTCATTACTATGTTGTTGTTGTTGTTGTTGTTGTTGTTGTTTCTTTTTTCACTAATGTCACAAGACGCTGCTCCTGATCCCAGTGTTACAAATAACCTTTAATTTTTTAACACATTTCTTTGTGCACCATTGAGACTGTAAGAGAATCTATAACGTTAATAATGATAACAAACTTTATTTATGTAGGACAGATTTGAGGTATTTTAACTTTTCTTTAATAACATTATTTTCATTTTCTTCTCTCTTATACATTTCAGCAGGAACCTTTTTACTAAACTACTATTTAACGTAATAGATACAAATTATAGCAAGAAAAAAGATAACATGGTTAATTATTTTATTATTTTTCTTTCATTTTATAAAATCACTGTTACTGACTGCTGTTGTTTGCTTTGCAATTATACGTACATAATTCAAACATTCAGTCAAAGACAATTTATTCATACCAATTTTTGGCACATGCTTAAAGTCACAGCTGGCTGCTTTAGTTTTATTTTATTAAAGAAGAAAAGCAGAAGCACTTTAAGTTAAAAGGGAAAACTAATTTTATATGAAGAAAAAATGCTGTGCACATCAGATTTAGTTTTAAATAAAGAACTTTTTTCATGTCATCATTTTCTTTTTTTTTATTAGGCAATAAATACTGTACTATTGGTATTATAGTACCTTGAGCTTTTGGTGTCATTAATACTTTTATTTTTGGTACTTCTAAGCTATTACAAGGAACTTTCATACTGTGTTGATTTTGGAGGACCCTGTGGACAAAAGTGGTATTGTTTCCTCCATTATTACCATAAAATGTAACATCAAAAGTAAAATTATCTAAAGAAAAATGTACTCCTGCTTTCTTTTATAACTGGCTACTGTACTACTCCCTGTAACTGTGCCTGAGAGAACGTGAACATGGGCTCATTTCATCTGATTTGAAGGACAGTCTGACCTGCTGGCAGACACAGAATAAATATATGGAAATAGCTGATCTTCTTGCTGATAGTCTTGTTTGCTGATGTAGGATAGACGTCAGCATTAAAATGAGACTGTTACATAACCAGTTAAAAACTCTGTGTAGATGTATAAGTACATTTTGCTGCTCGTACTTTTGTCCCTCTACTCCTGTAAAATTGTGAAAGCAGGACTTTTACTTGTAACACAGTATAGGTACTTTTTTCCAAAGTCTCTTCTTCTTCTGCCTTTAGAGTGGAGGAGATGGCTCAAAACTCAAAATTAAGTTTTAGTTTAATTTATTTTAGTCATCAGTGGTGAAAAAACCCATTTAGTAAAAGTCGTAACAGCAATGTAGAGTAGAAGATACTACAGTAAGGAGGACCACATGTATTGTTTAGGCCTAGTTACAAATTATGTTGCATAATATCTTTTCAGAGTTGTGTAAATGTTACCTTCCTCTTCTCTATACATTATGGTATGCACAAAAGCCTCAGTTCCCTATGCAGTGTGTGTGTGTGTGAAAAGACTGGTTCACATTTTTTAGGCCTATCTTAAAACAATACTCGCACATCAATGTGTACATTGGCATCGGCAGCATTACTGATTGCTGCACTTGTTCCTTTTGTCAACACTGAGCCTTAAATTTCAGCCGACACCATGAGGCTATTAGCCTCAGCTGAAATTTATAATACACAGAACAGGGATCCAAATCACCTGCATTCAAATCGATTCAGGAAGGAGTCTCTTTGCAGACAGTGTGAATAAGAGGCTGAATTACAGCCACCGTTTCAATGTCAGTATTTTTCTTTCCTTTAATTTACCAATGTCCCAAATACCCTTGTAACTGTTAAGGATGCATTGGCTGATACTGACAGCCGATAATTACCCACTTCTCACGGCCAGAACTGATAAGATCATTTCACATTTTTGTGTTTTAAAAGGACGTTCATATAACCTGCAGTTTATGTACACCTGAGGGTATGAAAGGCTCAGAAGTAGTGAGAAAAGATCTAACCAACATCACTATAACAACAAAAACAAAGTAGATAGAAATACAAAGTAGATTATAAAAACAACTTTGGCTTTTATAGAGCATAAATAGAGATCTAGGTGATTGGTATCAGCTATAATTTCATCATCAGAATAATAAATGATAATTTAAATTTGCCCCAGTATTAATCATATATCCCTAGTATTTGTAAGAAAAACGTATTTACCTGTAATGATTAATTTAAGTCTGTCTCTTTGTCTCAGATGCTTCTGTTCCTGTCCCTGCTGATCTTCTCTGGGCCACTAGGGGGCGACACCTCCCCAATCAGCTGCTACAACGACAAGGGAGATGCTGTTGATTGGTAATTCAGTCCCTTAGCAGGCTTTAAAAAAATCCACTGAATGGTGACACCCGATTAGAATCATAACTAGAAAGTTCAGCAATGATTTGCGAGTCAGTTTAGTGTCAAACTGTTTCATTTCTATTCATTTTCTCATTGTCAGGTTCTACATATACAAGCTGCCTAAAGAGGAGCACAGAAGATCTTCCCAGCAGGGTGATCTGTATTTGCTGCTGGAAAAGGGGAGTGAAGGATGGACTGATGGGAAGGGGACAGTGAACGACACCACAGGAGCTCTGGGCAGGACGGTCGGACAGCTGTACTCACAAAGAAAGGTCTCGTCTAATTGTCCGTAACTGAAACTATAATTATAAGGGCTGATTCCAGTACTAATACCAGTAGCCTTAAAGTGACCCTGATACCAGTGGAGGACTTCATTCAGTACCTTTGTTCGTTTGAGCTGATTGGCTGCAAGCAAAACCATATAAATAGTATTTTTTTGTATAGATCTGGGTACCAAAGTGATTGAAAGCAGATATAATTTGACTGGAGAAGTTTTGATGCTACTCAGTATCAGTTTATTTCAATCAATACCCTAAAGGTGTTGAGCACCAATACACAGCATTAATAATTACCGAGTCTAAATATTGTGAATTTAGTTTCCTTTTAATGAAAGTTGTGGTTTATTCTCAAGAAAATGACTCATGTGAAAGTCAGAGTACTTCTGCGTGTGACTCAGTGTTCATGCATTTAATGGATCCATGTGAATTCAGTCAGGGCTTCACTTTTCATCTGTCATATCTCTAAAATCCAAATGATGTCCCGGGAAAAATACTGATTTATCCTGTTGTGTGTTAAACTGACAGAAATCTTTATATGTGATGGAGTTTATAAACGGACTGCAACTAATGATTATAGTCCAAACATTTTAAACTTTTTTTCAAATCTTTCCTTTAATGATTATTGTCATTATTGATCAATCTGTTGATCATTTTCTCCAATAATTGACAAGCTGACATAAAATGTCAGAAAATGTCAATTAGTGTTTCCGCAGAGCTCAAGATGACGTCCGAAAATGTCTTGTTATGTCCACAACCCAAAGATCTTCAATTTGCTGTTGAAAAAGAGTAAAACACCAGAAAATCTTCACATCTGAGAAGCTAAAATCAGAGAATTTTGACTTTTTTCTTATTTATTTGAATCCTCATTAGCTTTTACCAGAATGTTTGTAATCCATCCTGACAAATTCATACTATTTTCTCCAGTGTCCACAATGTAACAAGACTATATTTTAAGTATCAGGAGTAAGAACTTCTTCTTCCAGACATCAGCAGATGTTATTTATTTTTGCCTGTTTCTGCTTTTTTTTCCACGCTGCACTTTCGCAGACTTCTCATTTTACAGACACACTCACTGAATACAGTGATAAGTCTTTTTAGAAAAAAGTGTCTCTGCTATAACCTCCTGACATTAGATTAAAAAAAAAGAAACTGAGAATGAGAACTGAAATTTACTTGTTCATTTATATGCAGGAGCAGCTGTGTGAAAAATGATCCAGTGGTTTCAGCAGCGTATATTTCTGTGTACCTCAGCTTATTGATAGTGTGCTGTTTTATTTTGTTTTTCAGCTGAAGCATGTGACCGTGTTTTTTATGTTTGGTATGTGTTCAAGTGTTATGGTTGTTAATTTAAATTTAAAATATCCCCTTCACAGAGCACAGAAGTAGCGTACATCCTTTACAATGATCAGAGGCCACCCGCGTACGTCGGTGACAGATGGGTCGACAACAGTGGAAGCAGCAGGGGGCACACAAAAGGTGAACACAGTCCACAGTCCATCTCTAATACCTGCATGGCTCAGATAGGCTGCAAGAGATGATGGCTTTATACTAAAAATCAGCAAATATGGGCAAATGCATGAGCTACATTAAAGCAAAAATGTCAAATCAGCTGCGACGCTGTATATAATTAAGGATTTCTTAATCGAACATCAGTACACACCTTTTATTTTTGACTCATGAACTACATCCACATTTCCGTCTACTTACTTTGCTGATGATTTCACTGTCTCTGTCCCGCAGGTGTTGTCCTTCTGGATAAAAATCAGGGCTTCTGGTTGGTGCACAGCACCCCTCACTTCCCCCCCGTACGACAGGCAGGAGAGTTTTCTTACCCCAGCAGCGGCCTCAACAACGGACAAAACTTTATCTGCGTCACCTACCCGCTCGACCGCTTCCAGACCATCGGTGAGACCTCAGTCCTGCCGTGTGGCAGAGAGGCTGCAAAAATGCAGTTAACACTTTACAGTGATGTTTAAATGGATGGTGGTATTAGATTATAATAACAGCTAATGAGGATTCATACTCTGCCTTCTGTCTGCTATTATATTCTAAATAAATATGCTTTAATTAAAAAGCAAACACTTATATCTTCTTATATCTATATTGGTGGAAACTGTCAGTTTTTGCACAATATATTAAACACTTGTAACCTCGAAAAAACTAAGATTACAGGATGACAAGTAAGAGTAGGCTGATAGATTGAGTACTGATATATTAGGGCTCTTTTCATACAAATTATCACATCAACCAATCATGTAATCCCCTGCCAGTACAGGGGAGGCGTTTTTCTGTGAAAAGTCTAGTAAAGAGATAATCGAGACATATATCTACCAGTTTCACTGCTATTGACTGGTGTGTCAGTCTGCCTTAAAGAGCTGCTCTGTAAAAATAAGCCTGGGTTACACCAATGATGATTCATTTTTAACCCCTATTAAATCATTGTTTTAAACTAGCTTAAAGATTAAACCTCTCTTAGATTAAATTTATTTCTGTTGCACTCAATCTTTAAACTCCCATTTAAACTGATCCAGTATTAACTTTAAACTTAGACTTCAGGAGGTTTAGCTTTTTAAATGTCTGCCTTTTTAAGATGGATTTTTTAAAATTATTAACAATGTAACATTTTGGAAAGTTACCAGGTTTTCCACCTCTGTTATATTCACTACGTCCCAACAGTCCTCACATTTATTATGATTTATTTCAAATTGAGTAAGTAAACATCTCCATATTGATTAAACTCTATTTAATTTCCATTTACGTCACTTAACTTGAATTTACTAAAGAGAGATTAGTTTTAAATTGTGCAGTAGAGCTCTGCCTAATTTCAAATCTGGATTTACTCATTTTAAAGCAGGTTTTGATAAACTGTGATTAGAATTAATCTACCATTTAATTAATCTTAGTTGGTGCGACCCAGAGTTAGTTACTGATGAGGGAGTTAATGCTGTTTTTTAAGTCTTTCTCGAGAATATTAGAATTCATTTGAAATCCTAAATATTTTCATTTTATTAACACCTAAGATTTTATTGAGTGTGAAAGAAATACCTGCCTTTGTCAAAAATAACTTGACTTATTTAAGACGTTGAATCAGGACAAGCAGGATGTTGGTTGGTGAAGGTGGTAAATTCTTTCTTATTGGGTCTCTGTCCTGCTGAAAGGGATTTCTTCTGTCTTTATTGTCTTGTCGTCACCCAGTACTTAATAATCCAGTCAGGTATTTACACAACAACAACAATCCCAGTCCAAGATAATCAGCGTAAACAGGTGTCATCACCGTGTCACCGCGCTGCCTGTGCAGTTACCTGGCAGACCCGGCAGTTGGCACAGTTGCTATGGCAGTGCCTGGGGTAATGTAATTAGATTGAGGTATGTTACCATAGAGATATCAGCCCTCACACTGCGGCATGCATTCGCTCCATCAGACTCCTGCCTCTCCAGCTGGGATGTAGAGAGTGTGACAGTGTCCGCGGTGACGTGGACACGCAGCACATAAATGTTTTGTCAAACAGCAGAAGGTGATCGCAGCCTCGTCACGTTTCATTTTCGAGCACCTCGCAGCATGAATTTGCACATTAATGAAGGGAAACTGATATTTGACAGAGTTCATAATATATCCAATATGTTGTCAGAAATATTTGCTTGCTTATGTCCTAATTAGCCTAATTGCTGGCTTGATTAGCACTACTACTAATGTTAATTGTGTAGAGTTGGTGCTGAAGCTAAGTCAATTAATTGATTAGTCAGTTGATATAAAGTTAATCAACAACATTTTCTTTTTAAATTTAGCTTTTATTGATACTTCTAACAGTTCTAAACATATTAAACCAACAGATGAACTTGTAAACAAACATACAGACCCAAAAAATACATGTTTTGGAGGTACGTTTATTTATTAGTCCATCTGTTCTCTCAGTTTCATCATTTTAATCAGGTGTCCCTTCTGTAGTCTTTGTTGCTGTTTTGAGTCTGGACTAATGTCCATTTCTCCTGCTTTTCTTCTGTCTCTTTTCCTGCGATCTCAAACAATATGTCAGTTTTTCTCATTACATAGATTTCCTCTGATACCTCCTGGTTAGGTAAATACACTTTACCCCATTTCCTTTTGATGCCTTGTTGTTTACTAGATATTAACTTTGACCAGATTTCCATCCCTTATTCTTACATTCTCTTCATAAAATGAAAATTACACAGAGCTCATAGGGATATAATAACTAAGTATCTTTCACAAAGTTTAAAATGCAGTTTTTTTTTTTCCACACTGATATTTTGTGGCATTTCCAAAATATATGTGTCTTCTGCGTCTGTCACTCCACACCCCAAGAGTTGTGTTTAAATTTTTACCTTGACCCTGGGTGTGATTAAAAAGAAAACAGACAAAATCCCCCTCCTCTGACTTTTTTGTATTGCAAATATAAATCTAATATTTAAGCCTTTTTATGAAATTATTATAATTAGGATCACAGCATTTGCTTCCACAGCGGGGTCTGTTTGATTTCCTTCCTGTTGTAGTCCCTTAGTTGTACGTACCAATAGAATTCATGCTTTCTCAAATCATATTTATCTTTCATGGCTTGAAAACTCTCCAGCTCCCCATCCGTCTCCAAAGTGTTCCATGCTGTGATTCCCTTGGCTACCCACCGTTTTAATCCAACAATTTTAATGGCTGATTAAAAATGATTTATTATTAATAGACTTATTAAAGTCGACAGCCACATGAGCAGAATTCCTGTATGAAATTTTTTGTAAGCCGTCCAATAGTTGTTGAGACGATTCACTCAAAACTGAAATAAAAATGTCCTGGTGACGACGGATGAAAAGTCAGGAGGGTCACCAAAGTCTTCTGGGCATCATCACCACCTGTCCATCCCTGGTTATCACTTTCACAGTTCTTGAGATGTTTGACTCTGAACCACAGCTGAGTGTCAGACTGCGTCTCCAGGGACGTGCAGTTATCATGACGAACAGTCAGTTCCTGCTTCTCACACGCTTCTCTCTGTTTTATACGATTGTAAATTGAATATCTGTAGTTTCGAACAAAGCAAGCCATTTCAAGACATCGCCTCACTCCAGAGAAATCGTGATCGCTATTTTCCACCATTAACCAACTAAAAAGTAAACGATGAATCAGTTAAGTTAGTTAGTTAGTAGACAGTAAGCAGAAGTGCGTAATGTGTTGTAGTTATAATTAAATCACACAGTGTTAGACTGTAGTTACTGCCAGCAACAAATTGTGTTTGATTACAACTCACAGTGTAATTCACCTTTGTGCCAAAGAAGTTTTTGTTGTTTAGTAACATTTCTAGGAACATCTTTCCCCAGATTAGTGACCAAATTTAGAAAACGTTACATTAGGATTTTGCACAGTTTTTAAGTTTGCATGAGTTACTCTTTAACAGAAACATCTTTCTGGCACTGATGTTTCATGGCAAGACTCACACAGAGAGTAATCGATCACAGAATTTCTTTTTTTTTCTCACTTTTATGAACTCAGCAAGAGAGAATTCTGAGAAAGTCCATGTAGAAAGGTCTGAACACTGTATCTATAGTCATGTTATCCCTCTCTCATCTGTTGCTGTGCACATTTGCTGCAGTGTCTCTGCACCAGTGTCACCAACACAGTGCTATTCATTTACTGTACTTAACAAACAGAGTGATTCTGGAGTCCCGTTAGCGGCGTTTGCCTTAAATCTAATTTGTTTTGCACCGCAGGAGAGCAGCTTCAGATCAATCAGCCTGCTGTGTACGACTGCGACGTCCCGGAGTCCTTGGCGTCCCTGGTGCCCTCGCTGGGTGCTGTCTGCAAGAAAAAACATCTGTCTGGTCACATCTTTCCACATGTCAAGCCTGTGTCCAATCGCAGCGTGACTCTGACCTCGAAGGCCGGCACCGACTTCATCAGCTTCGCTAAAGGAGCCTCATTTCACAACGGTACGACTCTGGAGAAATAAAACCAGTTTAAAGTTTGTCTGAGCTTCACCTTGACTTTCTTTGCAGGTATAATGTGAGCATGACAAATTCTAATTTGTGATTATGATTTGCCCTCTGTAAGACCATATTATTTAAAGTGACAGTTCACCCCAAAATTAAAAATACATACCTTGCCTGTAGTCTTATTTATCCATCTAGATCAGGGGTGTCAAGCATATGGCCTGAGGGCCAAAACCAGCCCGCCAAAAGACTGGATGAAAATTGCAGTAAAATCCGCCTCCAATCATATTTTAAACAATATACAACTCTGAAAGAAGTAACAAATTGTGTTTTTTGCTAAATAAGTTCAGATACCTTGTTAAAATGCTTTACACAGAGCATTGAAGGATTAATGAATATGGAAATAGTCCTTGCTCTCTCCTCTACAACATCTGCAACATCTGTTGCCTCTCTCTGTGTCCGTCCTGGGAGAGGAATCCCTCCTCTCCTGTATAGCTCCTCTTCTCCCACTTTTTTCCCTTTTAAAAGAGTTTTTTGGAGGGGAGTTTTTCCTTACTCTAATCAAGGGTCTGTAGGACAGAGAGTGTTGTACACTGTACAGACTGTAAAACCCCCTGAGGAAAATTGTGATTTGCGATTTTTGGGCTGTACAAATAAAATTTGGCCTGACTTGAAATGAGTTTGACACCCCTGATCTAGATTGTTTCTGTGTGAGTTTTGGAGATGTGGGCTGAGATGTTTGTCCTCTCAGGAATATAATAGACATAAATGGCACTTGTCTTGTGTTCAAATCACCAAAAACCATACATTTGAAAAACGTAAAAGTAATGTCTCCTTTGGTCAGACATCTCTATGGTAGATATCTCCAAAACTCTGCAACTAACACTAAAACAGTCTAAAAAATTGCATCTTTGATTTGGGAACTGTAACTTTTAACGTAATGCAGACAGACGATAAAATACTAAAAAAAACATGTTCCCATCGTCCTCCCTCTCTGTCCCATTAGACCTGTACCACTCCTGGGTGGCCCCCACCCTCCAGTCAGACCTCCTCGTCCAGTTCTGGGTTCGCAGCAGGGGCATCCTTCCCTCTAACTGCTCGCAGGGCTGGAGCGTCCTGGACATCACGCTCATCAAGCCGGGGCAGTCGTTCACCTTCAAGAACACCTGTGACCACTCCAAGTGGGCCGTCAGCACCAAGCCGGCCGGGTCGGGGGTCGGAGGAGGCTGGGTGTGCGTGGGAGACATAAACCGGAACGAGGCGGAGGAGAAGCGTGGCGGCGGCACGGTGTGTCTGCGAGACCCCGTGGTGTGGAAGGCTTACCGGACGGCGGCACTGGAGTGTCAGGCTTGTAAAGGAGGATCCCAGTGTTGACAGAGGGGTCAGCTTTGCTTAAGGGCCATCATAAGGGACCTTATCAACCATAATCATTGTGAGATAATATCGAGAATGTTGATTTATGATGATTTATGATTTAAGATTTCTTTTAATGTCAGATCTAATTAAAATGACCAATGTTGAAGCGATAGTTAGGATTTTTTAATGTAGGACTTACCAGTAGTCAGTGTATTACCTACAGTAGATACAGCTAAGCAATGCACTGCTGTGGACAGGAACAGGAATAAAAGGTATATCAGCCACTTAAAAAAGCCAACCTTTAAAAAAATCTACATTAGTTTAAATGTATGTGTTCTTGAGAATATTTTCACTGCTTTACCTTGTCATTAACAGCCTTTTCTGACAGGAAACTGGTCTTTATATAGGCCAAACATCACTCACATTCTCCAAACCAACCAAACTTCATGGGTGAAATCAGCCATTTTACCTCTCAGAACACAGAAAGTTTCTGGTATATTCTTGCCTTGATTTGTTTGTTTGTTTGTGTTATTGTGTGACTTTGGTGCTTTAAAAGGATGGTTTGGATTCATCCAAGTCACACTATAACACAAACAAACTAACAGACTGAGGCAAAGGTAGACCACAGCTCCATTGTTCTATTTGATTATTGCTGATGCTGATTTCCCATCAGAAAAGGCTGTCTGACTGCAAAGTAAAGCAGTGAAAATATTCTAAATATTGTGTACACTTAAACTAATATTAACATATTTATTTATGTTGCTAAAATATCTTTTGTTGCTGACTGTGTCCACGGCCATTACATTTCTTAGCCTCTGTCCTGGTACTCCTTTCTTCTGAACTATCCCTTTAAGCACTTAAAATTGATATGATCTTTTCTATAATTGTGCACTTTTGTGACAGTTCCGAGAGCAAAGGGAAAAAAAATAGGAAATACAGAAATGAAGTGAAATCACCAAA
This sequence comes from Lutjanus erythropterus, assembly GCF_056507025.1. NCBI lineage: Eukaryota > Metazoa > Chordata > Actinopteri > Lutjaniformes > Lutjanidae > Lutjanus > Lutjanus erythropterus. Next base: position 41,936,153 of record NC_139325.1, read on the forward strand.
ACTTATCCAGCTTTTAGTGTGTTACTGTAGGACCCCATCGCTCACAGTAAGAAGCTGATTGAGAAGATATGTTTCGGGGCCTCTGAGGCACCAAAAACCATTTTACTTGTGCAGAATGATTATCGGCTGTTATCAAGGACTGTTAACATCCCTCTCTTCAAACTAAATGAATGCAGAACAATGCTGGAGGAGTAGAAGTAGTCAAATCTGACAGGAAGCAGAGGGCTTCATCGGAAATATGGTGTTCATTTTGAAAAACACAAAAGCCTTAAAGTACCACTTTAAATGAAAGCATTTGTTCAAGTGTCTTTATAACCACTGGGTGCTGCTTTAACTGAAACCGATGAGACGTCGCTGCAAACTGTATAAGCACTGCCTCGCTAACTGGGACTTTTTTCTGTTTAAATCAACATTTGTGGGTCTGTTCTGTGGCGAGCTTTATTGGTTGGAAACATAAAAAAATCAATTTTATCTTATTTTAAATGTATTAACATTAATGTAACATGTAACATTCAGCACACACACACATTTCAGACTACAGACACTGACAACATTCAGGTGTGAGGAATGCTTTAATACTTTGTTTCATGAATGTTTGGGTTATTAACTGGCTTCGTATGAGTGTCTATGAATTTAAAATGTGCTTTTCAGACAAATCCTGACACATTTTGATTTTATAGTTGTATCACATTTCCACATACATTCATTCTGACCTTGATTTTGCGTAAAAAGAAAGATGCTGGCTATCTTTAATCTGAATAAAAAAGAATGATATAGAGGTGTATTTTTTCTTGCTGATGAATGTTTCACCTTGCTCTGTTTACCTTATCCATGAGAAAAATAGAAATGTCAGTATTTGACATGAAGAGACGGCTTTAATTCTCTGTTATACTCAGCAGCATGAAAAATATCTGTCTGTTGAACTTGGAATATTTTACAGCACATCAGACAAGAGCAATGAAATTCATATAAAAGTAAATTTATTACCACAAAAATAGGACATCCTGTATGTAGTGCATAAATAGCTTTGATGTGAGACTTCACAGCACTGGAGGTGGCCGCGTTGCCTCTGTGTATACTGTATACATTCTAATGCAAACATGAGAAAGATGGGCATCCTGTGGAGAAAGGCACTAAAACAATCAGTAACATAGCGTAACGTCAACACACCATCGGAAGATTCCTCTCCCTGGTCCCGCTGCGCTCGCGCCTCAGCCAGTCAGGAGGCCTCACCAGCACCGAGCAGGTACAACCAGAGGTCACAAGAGTTCGTCAAAGTCTTTCAAACAGGTCGTGTGTTTTAAACCTACACCGAAGTTAACATGTTAAGTCATAACATTGGATTGGAGCTGAGGCTTTGTGCTGCAGGTAAACAGCAGTGAAGATGTGTCCTGCTGAGTTGCATAAAAATCTGCTTACATTAAGTTTAGCTTATGCTCTGTTGGAAAGTTCAGACCACTGGCTGTTAATAAAGACGGACGATGTGACAGCTCCCCAAAAGTGAAGCCAGAACACCTCGGTTGCCCCCTGGTGGCTGGTTGCAGTATCTGTCATAAACCATGCCCCCTACATGTTAGCAGATAGGACATGGGTCAAACTGAAACACCAAAATACAAATCAAATAAGTTTTTCCCCAAAGATGGTTTCTGCCATTATAGGTAGTTCTTATCAATCTGATGTATGTTCAGGTGTTCATTTTAAAGGTAAGTTTGGTTTTAATTTGTTGTTTGATGCAATAAGAAGGGTGTTTCAGGTCATGATGGACAGCTGAGCTCCGCTCACAGCTGAGTCAGCCAGCTGTATGAGTGGATACTGCTGTTCCAGCCCATGGATGTATTCAGGAGAACTGGACACAGCGTGAAAGACTGGCCTTTGTTCGTTCCTATAAAAGCTGCTCATTGGTGCATGAAGGAAACCTCAGAGTCAGAGCTTCTGCATAATACTTCCACTCTGTGCAGCCCACAGAGCAACTGCAACAGAGACTTCCTTTGGCCAGGCGGCTAACTTCCGGTTTAGCCCTCCCCTATTTCGAATGGGGATAAAATGATTTAGTCGTGCGGCTCTTTTAGACTCCTCAAATGTTGTCGGACCAAACTGATCTGCTCCTGATAGTGAAATTAGTTAATTTGCAGGGTTTGTGATGCTCAAAAAAATTTGAGCCTTTTTTACAGCCACTTCTACACAGTTTAATTTTTGGTAGTTCTTACCATGCTGATGTATGAATTAGTCATTTGATGCTAAAAAAAAAGGGGGTTTCAGGTAATGATTAACATCTGAACCCTGCTAGTGATTGAGTCAGCAGGTTGTGTGGGCGGGACCTCAGTTCTGCAGCTCCAACCCTGATCACTACAGCACAGACTGACGTCACCAGTGGAAGATGGCAGCGCAGGATTATCCTGGCTAAATTTTTGTACAGTAAGAGGAGGTGGAGACGCATCCATCTTTATATACAGTCGATGGTTCAGACCTGGAAAACCTTAAACCAAATAATGGTCTGGTTTTCTGTCTTCCTCATGGTTTTTGTTCTACATTGACAAACTGAAGCAAAGCCCTAGGCTTCGAAAGTGCTGCAAGGTGTTTTTAAAGCTGCAATAATCCATTTTTGGCCCCTTGGGGTCGGAAGAACTCCAAAACAAGCTGCATGACATTTTCCAGCCGTATAAAGCCGTTTTTGAGCTAACATGTTAGCAAACATACACATCAAGCTGAAGAGGAAGTATTTATCTGGAGTTTTTTTTTCTGTCCATCTAATGAAACAAGTGCTTATCAGTCTCATCTTAGGTTTAGTTTGGTTTCTAGCAACTCCTGAGAAAAATATCTGGCTCTTTAGATGTTTGACTTTTTCATCAGCTGATCGCTAACTTTGTGTGTCTGCTGGTTCGTGTTGGGCAGGTAGCACACAGCAGGTTTATCTGAGCTTTTTTGCTGAAAACAGCTGCTACTGGAAACAGATTTGATAACAGCTGTGAGAATAAAATCAATTTATAGGGCTTTGAAACCCAAACAAATCAGCTAAAACAAGCCAGAAAGCTCCACAGAGCTGCAGAGATGATCACTCTTTTAAGGTTCGTCACTACACGCCTCTTTCACAATATGAATAGTAATTTAATTCACTGTTAGTATAAAAATATTGATTAATGCAGCTTTAAGTTCATGCTGAAATGAATATCTGAATATTTGGAATAATTGCTCTCACTGTCTGTAGACACATGCTGGCCTGTTTAAAGTGGAAATCTTGCAGGTGTTTGATGCATCTGTCCGTGATGAATTAGTTACTGGACAATTCAGACACATGAGCCTACAGCTCCTTGCCAGTGTAAACACAATGTTGACATCAAACAGACGTACAAAATATATATATATATATATGTATATATAAATATATACAAAACATGTATTTGTCTCCAGTGTTTTGCTACAATAATCTTTTGGTCTTCCTTATGTGTGCTGTTTACCAGAACCAGATCTGAGAGGCTCTGTATATTTAGATTTCAGTATGCTTCTTCCCCAGAATTAGACTGTCCTAAATCCTTCATCATTGCACGTCAGGTCATCACAGAAGGTCTGACCAGTTTTTACATTTGGAAATGTCACTCATGACAGAGGCACACTGCAACAAGGGATTTCCTGGTAGCTCGCAGTTAAAACAGATTCTATTTGTTGAGTTGGAATGAAAAAAAATGCATCAAGTGCTACCTGACTTGGACTCGAGAGCCAGCACCAAAAGCAGTCAGTTAAAGGCTTCCTCTAGCTGTAAATTAGTAATGCATACTGTTTGGAAAAGAGGAAAACTGACAGTCAGCAGCAGACAGCTCTGGCGAAGACAGCAGGACAGCTGGAGGTCTGAAATGTCTGACAAACCTGCTATGGAGGACTTGGTCTTGGTGTTTTGGTGGAGTGAGTTTTATAGGAGCATGGGAGAAAGGCATATGTAGCTTTTTATTCTGCACAGAGAAGGCCACATGTACTGTTTGTGAGAGCTCGCCCCACGTTCACGGCAAGACTGCGGGAAAGATCCGTCACTGTGGACAAAGCTGAAAATCTGGTGTCAAAATAGAGTCCTGACCAGTCGCCTCCCCTTGGCCTTGATTCGAGGAAAAGTGGCGCTTGTCTCTGTGCTGATCGGCTGTGAGTCCATGGGAGTGTTCCCGCCTTTCCTTCTCAACAGGAAGTCAACACTAGATGATGTCATGGCGTAGAAGACGTTTCCTGTGGCAGGGATGACCAGTTCTGCGTTAAGAGAAAAAGAGAGACAAATAAGCAAAGTCCCTTCTGGTAATGGGGCCTGAACTCTCTAACTTCTCTCATGTACCAGCATGAACTGGGACATCCCAGAATCACAGCTGGGAGAGGACTGTTGCATGTTGTTTCCCCTCTCTCTCTAATGTTACTATCTAATTAATAAAATGCCCCAAATAAAAGAACAACCTACAAGTTATGATTTGTAATCAGTTTACCAGGATATTCACAGAGAAAAGCAGAAATTCACGTAAGAAATCGTCACATTTGAGGAGCTGCAACAGACAAGTGTTTTTTTTTTTTTGCATTAAACATCACAATAGTCTTCTCTCTAGTATTAAATAGCTGACAATTCTCATGAGATGTGATCAGTTTGCGGTGCTCAGCAGACTGTTGCAACTGTCTGCTATTCTGACATTTATACAACTACAAAACACTAGACAAACATGTACCTCAGTTACAGCCATGCAACTGTTAAATATGTTAACACAAGAAAATGCTTAGAGATTTCAAATATGCAAATTGATCTGGATCTGAACCAGCATACACACAAATTACTGGATATATTTGGCAGCATTTTTTCATTCAAGTCAGCAAAATAGAGAAGAAAATGTTCAAAAATGACTAATCTTACAACATTAAGAAATAACAATGAAAATTCATGAATTTAAGTTTAATCACTCGCTCCTCGCAGTTTTCAGATATTATGTTGACAAACAAACAAACTGAACTGAAACTGAAATTTTAAAGATTTTCTCCCAGTGCGACTGATCAAAGTCAAAGTTAGCCACATTTTCAGACAGATGCAAAATTATAAATAAAATGATCTCAGTTTTTTCTACATTTGCTCAACATGAAAACACCACATAATCCTAAAACTGGTCCAGAAATATGGTGCACATTTGCAGTGGGAGTTGTTATTAACAGTGTTGTGTGCAAAGTGGATTATTTTTTCCTTTGCTGCACTCGAAGCACATCTTTACCTTTTCCTTCAGGCAGAAGTTGGATCAGCTCATATCTGGATGCCTGTTTGGGGTCCTGATTGTGCTTTTCTAAGGCAGAGCTGATCACAGTGGGGGTTTTGTCATTGCTCGTAACCTGAGGGGGAGAGTGGAAAATAACAATGACACTAGGACAGCTTGATTTGCGCTAATGATATCCTGGGTCCATTGTATCCTGAGGATCGGATTCTGATGACTATCATTATGGGATCCTCGCAAATAGAGGAAAGGCTGCGAGAGCAGCACGCTGCAGATAATTTGGGACAAAGCATTCTCTACAATCTCACTGCTGCTGTAAATTAGATTCAAATGGTTTGAATTAGTACCAGAATGCTTCGGTAAAGGTTTCCATCCTGCAGGCCCATCCGTATCCTGATGATTCTCATGTCGGGCCCCGAACCTTGCTGGTTATTGGTGGGGTTGTTGCCGCAGGAGGCTGATCGGCGGTGTGATTTTGTGGGAGTAGATGGAGTCAACGTGGCAGGGGTGGAGTCGCTGGTCGGAGGAGACGTGTCAACATCCAGACAGGACACAGACGGAGATCTCATATGCTGTGACAAAAATAAAAACAATGGTACTGATCATAATAAAAGGGTGTGATTGTGGTCTTTAGCTGATTTAGACAAAAGCAAAATGAGAGTCACTCCTACATACAGTGTCTGTGAATTGTGCTTAATAAATGCAATGTTGGCCTAAAAGTATAAGTAATGATATATTACCTTTGTGAGTTTTGACAGCAGATTATTGACGGGGGAGGGGAAGTCGAAGAGGCTGTCACTGTCACCCGCCAGGCTGGTCCGAGAGGTACTCAGGCTGTCAACACATGTATCAACACATTTAAATTAGGACTGAAACTAATGATTGTTTTTATCATCTATTAATAGCCGTGTAGTCAACAACATGTCAGAGAATTGTGGAAAATGCCCATCAAATTTCCCAGAGGCGAAGGTGATGCCTTCAAATCGGTTGTTTTGCACAATGAGCAGTCCAAAGTCTGAGAATATTCCAGTTAAAATCATACAGAAGCACCGAAAAGCAGCAAAAACAGATATTTGAGAAGCTGGAAAGCAGCAAATGTTTGGCTTTTTTAATAGCTAATCCATTTGTTTTGATCACCACTAATTTTATTTTTATTGACTAATGATTAATGGACTTATCGTGCCATCACTATTCCTTTACAGAATACTTCAGTGATTTAGTACTGCACTTCCATAAAATCAGGGGACATGTGGGGGACATAAATAAAGAATAATGGAGGCAGCAGAGAACCAAAACTCCTACAATTCAAGTCAAGTCAATCTAATATAAGTAGCCCAAAATCAGCACAAATTTACTGTAATGCAATGCAATACCATCTTTTATTGCTATTCCTGCTTGGTAAAAGCCCACATCTATCACTCTGTGCCTCCTTTGCAAAACAGCCTCACTTTTAAAAATTTCAAGCTGATCACAGATATTTTTCAGGTGCTAGAAAGCTCCATTAGAGCCACAGAAGATATTATACATGTATAAATTCTACTTAAGCAGGCAGCTTGGCCAGTGATCTTTAAACTATGATGCTCTACATACCCCTCTAGCTTCAGTTTTGTGCATGCAGAGCTCTGTGGTCCAAGTTAGCAATAATGAATATGCAACATCCTGTTGCAGTTTAGGTTTAGACAACAAAAGTACTTACTTTGTTTTAAGAAAAGTTCATGGTTTGGGTTTAAATAAGTATGTTATGTTACAAAAGTTAAGCTAGGTTCACACTTCAAAACATAATGCCAGAGCAGCGATTTACAAACTTTTAAGGCCGTGCATCCTCTTCTACATCCTGACCTTCAAAAAAAAAAAGCAACGTTCTAAGTCGTCACCCTGTTGAAGGCTATTAAAGATACTAAAACAATTTCAATTAAGCTGCAATAAAGTGACTCCTGATCTGCCACGTAAGGAACAAAGAATGACACATGCACAGGGTCAGAAACAGATACAGGGGGCTGTCCCACTGACTGAAGACACAGAGAGGGACAGATGCATGAGTAGGTCCAGTAACCTAGTCGTAATAACAAGAAGACCAAAATTACACCTTTACACAGGGAAACCCTGCGGTAGAGCAGTGCCTCCAGAAATGATGCTGGGGGGGTGGGGGGGTGGGGCATGTGTCATAGTTTGAAACACAAGGCCACTGACCAAGCTGCTGTATTTCACACGTTGGAAGTGAGAACATGTTGACTTAACATATTCTGAATTGTGTGAATTTGATATTTTGGTCATTTTTACTGTGTGTGTGTGTGTGTGTTTGTGTGTGTGTGTGTGTGTGTGTGTGTGTGTGTGTGTGTGTGTGTGTGTGTGTGTGTGTGTGTGTGTGTGTATAGCTTACTCTGGGCACTGTGTGATGATGACTGTTGGAGTAAGGCCACGGGGGCTCGGCTCAGTAGGCGCTTCAATTTCATTGGACAGCCTGTAACTGAAATAGACATAAACAGTCGTCATCCAGCAAACACAAATTTAAACTTGACAAGTGTGTTTTTTAATAAGGACAACAAACATGTCAACTGCTGTTTTTAATGCATTTAAGACATTTCTTTAATCAGTAACTGAACCAAACATACAGTACAGATCAGAACCATCCTGCCGAGGGCTCTAATCTGGCTGACCAGATTTCTTTAGTTCAAAAGTTTAAAAAGAGAGTCAAAAAATTGCAGAGAAGTAATTCATTCCAATCCTTTCGAGACAATGCAGTGCTATTCCTGATATGTCCACCAGGAGTCGTGCTAATAATAAGAGTAACAGACCCTGTGCTGGATACGTTATTATTGATCCCACAAGCTTACGTAAAAGGCTAAATGACACAACGCAGTCAGTCAGAGACTACTGTTCATGCAGGAGCTCCCAGTCGAAAATATCTTTGCCAAAAAGGATAAAAGTATCTGTCTTTCCAAGAAAAATGGACCAGTTCCTATTTCTTCACTTGTAATGACAGTATGACTGACTGAATGTGGAAAAACTGAGACATACTGTTGAAACTGCATTTATTTTTCTCAAGACATCTCAAGCTGTTCGTCATTTGTAAATGGATGGTTCATTAACTGTGAATGTTTTCAGAATCTGCTTGTGCTTCTTTGCACACTTTACACATCCAGATCTCTGCATCTCTATGCAATTATCCATTTGCAAGGCAATGCCATTTATTTTTCACTTAGTAACATGCAACACACCATGTGTTTTTTACAACATCTGTGCAATTATTCTGGACAATTATCAATATATCTGTCCATATATGTATATATGTGGATTTTTTAATATACTACTATACTATACTACTTTCCAGCTGCTGTAACGTGTGAATTTTCCCCATGTGGGATCAATAAAGTTTATCTAATCTTATCTCATTGTATCTTATCTTATCTCATTTTATCTTATCTTATCTTATCTAGGTTATCATGCAATGGTTTTACTGGTTTAGCTCACTTGAGATGAAATTGGGCTGTATTTGCTTCTTGAACTAAAATGAGTTTAACCTTCCTGGTACAGATATTTACCTTTGCTCCTCTGTTAGTGTCGGTACGCTCTGATACCACTGTGTGAAGGCCTCGTCAATGGTGAAAACACAGTTTTTGCAGGAAGACTGCAGGAGCCGGATTTGAGCTAAAACCTCAAATTCCTGTTAACAGAGAGACATGTCACCACAAAGTTTCATAATAAAAAAAGCACCCATGCTGGCAGATCTAGTACTGCTGTGGCAGATCTTTTTTTCCCCACATCTTGCACCTCACAGCGCCCTCCACTTAATCATTTCCTCCCTCTGATATCACGTTACCTCTGCTCGCTCTAATACTCTCTTATCCCAAAAATTATCCTCCTCTTTTTACAGCTCTTACTCTGTTCACTTCTTCTCTCTAACAGGATTTTTGTCAGAGTGCTACAGTTCTTACTCATGCACACTTTACTACCTGCTTGTTATGTCAGGGCTGCAGAACCAGAAGTTTAGTCCACAACACTACTCAGTATCAGAGCATCAGCTAAATGTAATGTGTCTTATTTTACAACCACAATTCCAAAACAGTTGGGACGTTGTGTAAAATGTAAATAAAACCAGAACCAAAGTGATAAACTTTGTTTTTTTGTAAATATACACTCATTCTGAATTTGATGCCTACAACATGTTCTACAAAAGTTAAAACAAGGGCAACAAAAACCTGTGAAAGTTGTGGATTACTCAGAAAACACCAGTTTGGAAAACTTCACAGGTAAACTGGTTGATTGGTAACAGGTGACAGTATCATGACTGGGTATTAAACGTCACCCTCCAAAGGCTCAGTCATTCACAAGCAAAGATGGGGTGTGGTTCATCACTTAATGTAAAAATATGCAGCCAAATATTCCAACATCAATGTTTCTCAATGCACAACTGCAAGGAATTTAGGAATTTCACCATCTTCAATCTGTAATATCATAAAATAAATTCAGAGAATCCAGATAAATCTACATGCAAGAGGCCAAAAATGCAACAGTGAATGCTCATGACCTTTGACCTCTCAGGTGGTACTACATTAAAAACTGCCATGATTCTATAAAAGATACAACTACACGAATGTTTGCCGGTCAACACAGTTTGATGCTGCAGCTACAAATGCAAGTTAAGACCATGCAAAGTGAAAAACAACAACATCCAGAAACGCTGTTGTCTCGAGCTCATCTGACATGAACTGAAGCAAAGTGGAAAAGTGTGCTGTGGCCTGATCCACATTTCAAGTCCACATTTCAAATCGTTTTCAGTTTCGACACTGACGTCCCCATTACGCTGAAATGTACATACAGGTTTTGGAGCAATATATGCTGCAATCCAGATGTCGTTTTCAGAAACGCCTCCGCTTATTTCAGCAAGACAACGCCAAGACACATTCTGCATGTGTTACAACAGCGTGGCTTTGCGGTAAAAGAGTTTAGGTACTAGACTGACCTTCCTTTAGTCCAGACCTGGACTCTTGAGCACCAGAAGTCGTATATCAAGCAAGAATGGGAAAGAATTTCACTTTCAAAACTTTTCAAAATGAGTGTCCAGTTCCCAAACGCTTACTTAAAAGAAAAGCTGATGTAATACAGTAGTAAACAACAATCTTTTTTGAAACATGTTGCAAGCATCAAATTCAGTATGAGTGTATATTTACAAAAAAAAAACTAGTTTATCAGTTTGAACATTAAATATCTTGCCCTTGTAATGTATTTAATTGAATACAAGTCAGAAGTTTTTGCAAATCAATGAATTCTGTGTGTATTCATTATTTACACAGCACAACTCTTTTGGAGTTGGTGCTTTAGGTAAATTATTCAACTGATGCATATTTCAACACTCACCCTTCTCCTTTTGTCAAAGTTGATGTAGCCATTCTGCAAAGAGAGGAACAGGATGTGTTATGTCAGTCTGATAATTGTAAAATACTGAGCAACTTCCAGGGGTTGTGACCGGCTTTCCCCTTGATAGAGATGAGAGTGACTTACATCCAGCCTGTCTTTGACCGCCGTGTCCAGCATGGTGAGGTCTGTGAGGAAGATACCCAGGTAGGGCACGGTGCCCTGGGCATTGGACTGTGTAAAAAAAAAAAAGAGAGTGAGAGAGAGAGAGAGAGAGAGAGAGAGAGAGAGAGAGAAAGAAGTGTTTCATCCGTTCCCCTGAGGTTTCTATTCACATCGTAAAGAGCCCACACAGCGAGGGATTTCAGAGCAGTCGCCTGCAGCTATTTTTCAAACGATGGCTCAGGATTCAGCACATCACACACACACACGCGACAGCCTCTCTGTTCCACTTCGCTGCTGCATGCCGGTCGATCCCCCTTACAACCCTCCATCAAACCACTGAAACACCCCCCCGCTTAGCAAAAACCGACATCAGTGTCAATGTTTGAATGCAGGGTTTCGTAGGAAAACAGCATTTTCAAGTCCTTTAAGTTTTGAAATCCATTATTAAGCTCTCAGTAAAACCAGATTTTTGTCATTTATTCCAGAGTGCTGATGGCTGCATTGTATATACAATCAGATCAGATTCATAAACCCTAAAAATAGTTCAACTTCAACCACATTTTTCTCAAGATGTTACACCACATTTTGTCCCCTAACTTTTACAATACTAATGACACTTTTGCAGGGTCTTACATCATTCCTAAATTTTCCAAGGTCTCCCATAAAGGCCTGTGGGGGTGTATCACTCCTCAGGCTAAAATGATTGGTATGCACACCAGACGTGGGCTGTAAAGTTAGTGAGAATTGTTCTTTTTTATGTGCTTGAAGATCTGAGGTTTTGCCTCAGTGACTTAATGTCGAGGTCATTTTAAGTTACTCCGCTGAGACTGAAACTATCTGAAATGTCTTGGTGACTTAAAATGATTTGGCACCCCAGTGAGAATCATTTATAAATGTTGAACTATGCATGTGGGAGTTCATTTTCCCTAACCTAATATGTTCAACCCTTCAGAAACAAGCCTGTCACCCTAAAAGCTCCACCGCTGACCGTCTCTATGCCCAGTCAACTTACCCTGTTAAGATGTTTGTTGTTGAGCCTGTTGTCAAGGTTGGCGAACTTTGACGTGCCCTCCTGCAGGACAAACGCAAGGAAATTCTCAGGTTAAAGTTCATTCTTGATCTTGGAAACAGCTGTGATTTGTTGTGTCCATTTAGTAGCTGTTCTGGATATTTCAGTCATATCACATGATCCTCATCAGCAGACGTTTAATAAGTCTGGACTTCAAAACACGTTTTAACCAACATGGATGAGAGGTCCTGAGAGCGCTCAGAAAAATGAAACATCTGAAATTCTATGAGTGCATTTGGATGCACATTAGTATCCTGGTTTGGTTCTTGGAGCATCTTGGTTATTTATTGCATAAAACAGCTTATCCCAGTTTCAGAAACCTAGATAAGACCAAACCCCAGTTTCCAGAAACCTGGATATGCTACTGATAGTACCCCGATAGAAACCAGTCTACTGTGGCATGTAAACACCTCATCCAGGTCTCTGGACCATCTCATAGTGGCGTAGTGATGTTAGAAATGAAGACAAACCAGCAGGCAGACAATCAGAAACCTGGATACTGTTTAACTTTTATGATTATGTACACAGTGATGTTTGATGGACACAGTTATTTTGTTGATCTGTGACTTGCAAATTGACTCATGAATGACCCTATTGAGCACTACAGTTGAGCGGATGTTAGAGATCCAAGACGAAACTGACAAAACTGACCAAAGTGTGGGAGAAAAGGCTGCGATTACAAATCTGCTACTCTCATGGATTTAAGAATTCACAGAACAGCTCAGATACTGATAATTCAGAGCCACGGTTTGGGCCATGGATTCTAACTTGTGCAAACCTCAGTGAGATAAAGGATCAGGAAGACCAGACTAACATTTTCAACTAAACAACCCCTCTGCCCCTGCAATCTGCTGCTGTGGGATGGAGAGGGGGGAGGCAGGCTAATTGCGGGGGATGCATTTGGTCATTTTTTTAACAAGAGGGATACTATCCACTCTCAAATCACCTATTGTTCATTAACCCAAACTAGACTCTACATGGGCTTTTATTTGATAAAAAAAAATCATATTCAGGGTGATAAAATATATATATGCCATTATAAAAAATATTAATTATCATAAATGTACCATTTAACTTGATAAAGTTGGATCCTGTGATGACAACTGACATAAACATCAATTTCTATGACACTAATAAGTTGCCACTGCTCAGTATAAGGAGTTGTCATGACAACTTGACAGTAGCCAAGAAGACATAGTCTGTTTTCATGCTATATAATAAACTGCTGTTACACTGCTAAATGCCTCAATGACAGTGTTATGAATAATTTCTTTCCCCAAACTTTTAGCAAGTCTTTTATTAGTCTGAATCATTCATCTTACACTCTGTCTGCTCGTTGTAGTCATTTTTAGACAAGCTGAGAGATGAAGGGAAGCAAGTAACTGTGCTGAAAAGAAAAAAAATCAAAGGGCAACAGAAGGCAGTGGTGTTTTTCTGGAATCAAAGCTTGAAGTGAAGCCTTCAAAATGAAAGCAAATGTTTGGATGAATTCCTTTGGGGGTATCACGGGTAAAATCGCAGCTAATGCAAAGGTATTGATGCTGCACTGCACCATAACAGCGAATGAAAACACAGCTAATCCTGCCAACTTCCTCAACTCTCTGACACAGTGCAAACTAAATATAATGTACGTCTTCACATGAGTGTCTCACATTGAAGTGAAAGTGTTGACAGAATAAGGGCAGTTCTACTCAACCAGATTAGACTGGTTTCTGGTCTTTAAAAGCAGTCATAAATCTCTACCACTCAATGTTGTTTGCAGCCGAGGATAAGGCTCGACATCAGTCTGTGCAATTTAAAAAATGTGGTCCACTAGTGGCACTTGACAGACACATTATTGTCGTTCAAATTATGGGATGCTCGTCACCAGGATGTGAGATATCAGTCAAAGTGCAGAAGAGTCATAGGGTTTTTCACAGCTGCAGTTAGAGGCTTAACAGACGCCGCTGTATGCCCGCAGTCTGCATGCATGTTGGCTGGTCACTCCACTACTTTGGACCAGACTGAAATATCTGGACAACTACTGGATGGATTCAGAGGAATTAGCAATTTAGCATTTGTGCTAAATCTATTTATGATTTCAAGTAAATTTGGCATGTTGAAGCTTTCGTTGTTTTTTTTTTTACATTTGAAAACTGGTTACCGTTCACTTATACTGTTTGTTTGGGAGATTCTGCAGCACTGTTTTCCTTTGAAACTCCAGCAGTTTTGTGGACTAAAAACTTAAACACGACTTTCAATGGACATGAGGGTGAGCAGAGAATTTTTGGGTGATGAACTATCCCTTTAAATGTGTCACACTTTTAAATGTTATTAAATTTAGTACAAACATGTTTTTTCACAGGATGACTTCACAGGAAAACTTTGTGACTTTTCATCTAGTGCAATCATCCATCATCAAATTTGCAAAAAATCTGCAAAACTAATGACATTCTCATGAACATCTCAGGTGTACTTTGAGTTAATTATCAAACATTTGCATGCAAACACGCACAAGTACGGTGGTTACCATAGTATACCTTCTAAACATCAGTATGTTGGTGATGTCACTGTGAGCATGTTAGTATGCGTGCATGTTTGCTTCCACCTCACAGAGCTGCTGGTGTGGCTGTAGACTTTTAGTCTTGTTTAACGACATCCTGCTTAATTCTCATGATGTTAGCACAATAAAAGATATCAGAGGCACAGAGAGTATTTGACATTTTGTTTTCCACATAGATTAGCTCATGAATTAAACAGTCATTTCATAAGGCCCAAAATTGTGATAATATTGAGTCAAGCTCAGGTAATTAAGTCCCAAACCAAGACCTGCGGTATCTTTCTTTCTTAATGTGACACTACTGCTTCAGGAGATAATGCATCCGCAGTTTACACACAGGCGTAAACCCGAAGTGTCTGCAGTGACAGGGAGAAAGTTAGAGAAAAAAAATATCTTTGAAGATTTTTTCAACAACGCGGTGAAAAGATGAGCAGTACAAGCATCCAAGAACAGCACAGATCTGAGTAAGAATAGGGCTGAAACAAGGCCAAAATATCAGAAAAGAGTTGTTGAAATCTGACTCCAGAACAAAACCCTGTGACTGAGAGTTCAAACTGGCAGCTTTCAAGCACAAGAAACTGCTCCTCCAGCCTCTAACAACAATTAGTTGAATCATTAGCCAGCACACAAGTGATCACACAACAAGATATCACGGAAATATGCATTCAGACTCAAGCGTTTCACTTCAAACCAAATAAAACTGATTTCATGCTGTGTCAGGACCAAAGTAGAAAAAGGCCCCTGTGTGCCATGAATACAAGATCAAATTTCTCACTGAACCTGTTTTATTAACGTTGTGTAATATATGTATTATACAATCATTCTGCCTCATTTCCTGTTGTTAACCCAACCAATTTTGAAAATACTGTATCCCACATTTCCATGATGTTTTTTTACCTCCTTCAGGAGTTCTCTGCTCTGTGAGTAGTTGTCCTTGTCTGAGAAGATTTCTGACAGCTCCTCATATCTCCTCACTGCCTCCCTGTCCAGAGACCAGAACAGAAAAGTCATGTTCAGAATTACTTTATTAGTGATAAAGTTACTCCCATTCAACAACAGAAATATATAGCAAAGAGGAGTATAAGAAAAATATCAAACAGAAAAAAGAGGAAATGTAGAAATATGTGCACCATACCACAATATATAACTATATTTACAAATTACATGTATATGTATGTATATTACAATATTTAATTACAATGAACAAACAATATGAATAAACATAATGCTAAAAACTGGGTTTATAAATACGTGTGTTAAACTTCAAGAATATTATAAACAAAGAAAGAAACTAAGAGTATTATCTGAAATATAAATTTGTTGCACTACTGATGTCAGTGCATAGATAATTATTATTGCAAACAATATTGCACAGTTGAATTATTGCACAAAAATATTGTAATGTTCATACATTTGAAATGTAATGAAGATATGTTTCTGGAGCTGAATTTGAAGAGTCTGCATGATCAAAAGCATGTATTTTCTGATGATGAGAGACTGAAGGAAAAATGTAGTATAAATGTTAACTGATGATTCAGAGACCATGCCGTGACTGAAAATGGTTTGGGTTTGCTGTTGAGGGGACAATACTTGCTGAAGTGGCATGTTTTTTTTGTTTTAGATTAAGCAAAGACACTTTACTTCTGCTTCTTCATGATGTTGACTTCAGGTTTATTTACAAGGTTGCCTTGGTGCTTAAGACATAAATAAAGTATTCTAAGGTTATCATCAGTTTCCTATAATGTTGTTTGAAACTGTAAAGAAACTTTCCTCCTCTTCCTAACCATGCTTAAGTTGTATTAAATGGACAATTCAACACTTTTTATGAGGATGTCCAATCGGAGTTTATGGCATATGTAGTCTATTGAAGTCCATGCTGCTTCAATAGACTACAAATACCATCAGCCCTGACTGGACAGCAAAACAAGGGATGAAGTTCTGCACATCTGAAGATTATTATACCATACATACTTTTTAAAACTTAAAAGTATTTTCAATTTGGTAATATGGTATGATTCAATTAATTGATTAACCCTTCAGTCAATAAAATATCAGAAAACAGTGAACAATGTCTTAACGATTATTAATCAATTAATACATTTACTGCAGACTATTTTGATAATATGTCTCTGTTCCATTTACAGTAGTTGTGACAATCAGTGAACATGCACAATAACAAAATTATAGTTATGAGACAGTGAGAAAGAGCTTTTATTTTGAAAATAAGACTATAATGTGAACTAGAGACCTTTATTATCACCGCTGCAATTCCTCGGTCACCAGCAGAGGTCAATAAAGTCCTCAATTACTTACTATTACAATATCTACAGTATTACACGTCCCAATGCATGGTACAGATCAAAACTACAGTTTCACCCCTGAGTCATGATACAGATTTGCACAACTGTTGCATGTCAGACTTTTCAACTGTTTTATTCATTGTTTTATTTTTTAGTCATTTTTTAAATGACTTTATTGCATGTTTGTTCATTGCAAGTTATTAAATTCATCACTTATTTTATTCATCCCGCCACATTTACACAGTTTTTACAGACTGAATGAAGGATATGAAACAAAGGTAGAGGAAGAGAAAAAAGAAATCAGGGGAAGAGAAAAGGATGGAGGGAAGGATCCTTCTGTACTTTCCTATAATTAATTTATTTCAGTTTTACCATTCTACACCATTTCCTTGATCTTTTTACTCCAGTATTTTGTGAATTCCTCTTCTGTGTTTCTATATGTAATTCTTTATAATCTTCTTCAGCTGTTTTTGTTCATTTTTATAATCATTTAAATGTATACTTCTCTCATTACTTGCAAGTTGTTCATTTTCATGTTGTCCTGACTTTTTTTTAGCTTTTGAGTATTTTTTTATGACCGAAATCAAAAAGTACTGCAAACTAGGAATTTCATTCTTCAGTGTAAATTCTCAGTGTGAAATTGCACATGACAAAGCCTTGATTTTTTAAATCTTAATTCTTTTTTTAAAGAGACAGTTGTTGAGCTGCAGACCTGTCAGTGTCCTGCCACGTCTTCCTCAGCCGGTGGATGGGGTTACTCTGCAGGGCTGACACGATGGCATATAGCGAGGAGAAGTTCTTCCTGGCTCTGCACTCCTGTTGCAAGCACACACATATACACACAGATAAATGCACTCATTTGCATGCACACACACACACACACACACACACACACAGACAGACACACATATGCTCACTGTAACTGAGAACACCTGTGGCTGTGGAGCTGGCTGGTATTCAGTTACAGTGTCGGCCTGAGGTGCTGAATAATGTATACTGCTAAAGAGGTTTGTCCCAGAAGAAACCTGCGATGAGCTCAGAACGGCAGTTTGGCAGCAAACCAGTGATACCCCACTTTGCCAAAGAGGATGTTAGTGTGTGAGTCTGTGTCTTTGTGTGTATGTGATGAGAAATGCAGCTTCATACAGGAGAGAAGCTTCGTATTATTCACAGATAAAGAGGCCTGGTAAGGAATATAACTGCTCATGTGACCATAACAACCAAGGACAGGATATGTTTATGTGTGTGTGTGTGTGTGTGTGTGTGTGTGTGTGTGTGTGTGTGTGTGTGAGCTGATCCTCTCGTTGCTGTGAGCTCTTAAATATTTTAAAAGAAATCTATTGTACATAATAACCATAACACTGTTACATAAGTCAGTTAATCTACATTTCTCTTGTATAACACTGACACTTTTAAGCTGATTCAATCCTTTACTGTTTGCCTTGAGGTTCTGCATCACATTTTTGACTCAGCACAATCCCGGTACGTACTGTTCATGCAGAGTACACTTCCTATTCCATTTCCTAAAGGTGTACTAGAACTGTAAGTCTCCTTCCAGTATCAAAATATGCTGATTTTTAACAATCTTTTCAAATGCACCCAAATAGAGAGAGTGCTATTTTGTTATTTGCTGTTGCTTTGTCCAAAAAAGAACCATAAATCAAGACCTCATTACTGTGTTTAGCTCTCGGCTATTGATTAAAGTGAAATCACAACTACAGTAACAGCAGAAACCAAGCAGACTGTGAATTTCAGATGGTATGTGCAAAGTCAGAGCTCAGAATAGGATTATGGTTAGGGGATTAATGGGGGTTTATTGTAGGAAAATGCACAGTTGAGGGTTTTTGGAAGACTTAAAAGCCCAACTGACAAACTGTTAACAGTGCCATTTCGTGATAAACCCTTGTAAAAAGCTTGTATGGCACAAAATCCTATATTTTCAGAGCTGTGACCTTTGATTTTTGTATGCTGACCTCTGCCACACTGATCCATTTCTCCAGCAGTCGGGCTCTCTGCTGGCTGCGCAGCTTCGTAGGCCAAAGGCAGGATGCTAAAACTGCATTGGCCAACTTGTTGAACTGACGCACCGTGGCCCGGACAGACCAACAAACGCCTTCCCTTCCTTTCTTATCCCTCTGGGACCACAGTGATCCGAGGCAGTGGTACGGCACCAGACGGACAAACAGCTCCTGACAAGTGACAGCAAAGAGATCTATAAATAACTGTGTGTTTCCTAAAAGTCCGAAATCAAACCATTCAATGCAAACACGCAAACATATTCTGTAAACCAAATCCCAAGAGTACCAGCAAAGGAAGTTAAGTAATGCACTGCTTAGCTAGGCACAAAATAAATTTTACCCACCAAAAAACAGACAGGAAACAGCCGGTATATAAGCAAACTATCGCTCTCTCCAAAGCAACCAGAAAAAAACTGTAATTTTACCTTGAAGAACACAGGAGTTGCAGGTCCAACACTGTTTGATTGATTAGTTTGTTTGTTTGTGTTATTGTGGGATTTCAGTGTTTTAGAAGCTTTATTTGGATTCACCAAAGTCACACAATAACACAAACAAATTAAGTGACTGAGGCAACAATAGATGAGAACTTCCTGTGTTCTGCAAGGTAAAATAACCCTTTTGTCCAGGAGTTTGGTTGCTTTGGAGAGCGCAATATTTGTCTTATGGTGGTTTCCTGTTGAGAAATGCTGTGTGACAGCGAGGTAAATCTGTGAAAACATTCTAAATATAGTGTACACTTAAACTGATATTGATTTTTTTTATGTGCGCCTATTTTTAGGTAGCTGAAATACATTTTGTTGCTGACCCTGTCCAGAGCAGCACATTGCTTTGCTTCCTGCACCAGTACTCCTGCTGCTTCTCTGCCAACCACAATACACTGACTATGGTTACGTACTTCATATAACTCCACTTCAAAAAACTCAAACTATCCCTTTAACAACTCTAAGCTATTAAATTTGGGTATGATTGGTCAATATTTTATTAAAAGATGCTTTCAGACTTAAAAGTGAACTCACTGTCTCTATCTTAGTGAGCTGCTCAGCGATCACTGCTGCAGTGAATCCCAGGATGCTGGTGGGTTCAAACTTGGAGGCATCAGGAGGAGGGCTGGTGAAACCGGTCTGATCTGCAAACGATAATGGTGTTCAGTATAACTGTAGATTCAGAATATAAGACACACCTTTGTTTGTTGGCACTGTATATCTTTTCAATCCTTTTTGCATGATAAAGATTAGTCATGCAGTTACCTCAGGAAACCTCATGGAAACTAAATATCTTGTTTTGATGAGAAAATCTTGAGATAATGAGATACTTCACTTGACGAGATTAGGGAATGAGAGAGAAGAAGATTAAGTCAAGAGTCGTGTTTTTACCACAGGAATTTTTCCCAGGTACCAGAAACCTTTGGAGGAACTTTGCACTGCAGGGGCCAGGAATGAAATTGAGTTCTAGGGACATCACTTAAAAAGAGTCCCTGCTTGGTGGTTTAGTACCTTCCATAAGTTCAGAAACTTTAGGGGCAGGGCTGGCAGCGCTGATTGGTATAGATTTTATTTCCAAGCTACAATTTCTAAAGATCTGTGGTCACAAACAAGTTTGTTTTTTGCTCATCATGCCTGTTCATCAGTCTACGCAAAAAAAGTCACATAAAAACAGATGCTGCTTTTTCATACATTAACTGACTACTTTGCCTAATCTTCACTGGTGTTTAGACCATGGTGGAAACGCAGACAACAACAGGATTTAGAAAACTTTCCTTAAAAAGCAGTTCCTGGAATTAAAAGTACAGTTACTTTCAGTGGAAAAGCTGCTATTGCTGGTAGATCTGAAGCTGTGCTAAATGCTAATGTTAGCATGGCAACAAGCTCACAGCCACAACACCAACATGCCGATGTTTAGCAGGTGCAATGTTTACTATCTTCACCATCTTGATTTAGCAGGTTAGCATGCTAGCATTGCTCACTAGCACTAGACTCAATACTGGCTATACTGGCAATCCCTTTAATATAATAAATATATATAATAATATAATAGATTTCATTTTGTAACAAAATGGTGGGACAAAAGACAGACAAACCTACATTTCTAGCCAATGAGCTACAAGCTAAAATGATCTAAACTATCATAGCAGAGATAATAGCATAAGATTCATAACAAAGCACCTGTAGTGTCCAGAATATTTTAGTAAAATGATCCAGTTCTCAGGAGTTTTTAACAACTCAGAGTTCAGAACCCTACAACTGGTCTGAAAATACACTTCTAAAGCAGTTCCATTTCTCTAATCAGGGATGCGACAGAAAGCCAGCGCATGTTTTTTTTTTTTTTTGTCTTTTGCAGCCCCAGTTTGGGATTTACACTGAGAGGAAGTGTAAGTCTGAGTGTATTTCTACATGAAAACCTCATCTAGCGAAGCCTTAAGAGTGTCATTTAAATCCCTGTTAAAATACAGACCGTTCTGGGAATCAGGGAGCAGGGCTTTCTCGCTGAGCTCCTCAGCTATCCTGAGGAGGCGAGCACGGAGGTCAGCTGCAGATGAGGAGTCCTGGGGGAGGAGTGGAGCCAGACGCAGCAGGCGAGAGGGTTCCCCCAAGCTCTTAAAGTCTTCGGGATACTCAGAGAGCCACGTACTGAACACTGTACACACCGCTCTGCAGAAATGAGGAGAGAAATGTTGAAGGAAGAAATGATTCAACCTTTTCTTCCTGACACTCATACTGATTCAGCATGTCCACATCCTTCTTCAAACTCTATGAATCACAACATTAGAAATGATGACAATCTTTTGTTTTTTAGCCTCGACTGCCAGACGGTTCAGAGTTCTGAGAATAAAGCGGTTCCTCGGAGGTACATGAGGTTATTAGGAAACAGCTTCTGTCTTGTACATTAAAAGAATCATTTTTAAATCAATCATCAGATTTCGCTGGGAGCCACTGACAGCGGATGTGATAGTGGGACTTGCATCTGTTTCTGGTCTAAACCCTGAGCTGGTGCAGGTTCCCAGGCGCAGATAAACAAGTCATTCCAGATTGGAATTGATTGAATATATTGATATTTTCCAACACATCTAAAAAGTTGCCCAGAAATCACGTTCTCAAGGGGTTTAGACAAGAAAAGCAGCTTAGAGATGTGTCTATAATTTCGTGGAAGCAAAGGATCGAGATTGTACAAGATTTAACAGAGGCTGAATGTTTATCACAGGTTGAATTTTATCCTTACAGCAAGTAAGCTTGGACCTCTCTCAAAAAATGAATTACCACCTTGTGGCAGAATCCCAGTCTGTCCAGACTCATATAAGAAGATTTTGAAGGAATTTTTAAAAAAGTTGAAAAGTGTTTTTTCTGGCAAAATAGATGTTATCACTATACATGTATGATTCCAGTCAATAATTCCAAGTGAGAAACATGCTGTCTTCACTGAGAGACTTTTTTTTTTACTATTCTTTACAGAAGAGTGCAGAGGGCTGATAGAGAGCTGAACATTATGTCACAGTGAATCTGACCTTTGACCTTTAGTTTACAAAATGACATCGTCTCATAATTTTATCCTGCTAGATAATTTTGTGAAATAATTAACATATGAATTCTTGAGCTATGGCCAAAAATGTGTTTTGTGAGGTTGCAGTGACCTCCAAATTCCATCGAGGCGTTCTTGAGATATCGTCTTCACAAAAATGGGATGGAGAACGAAAAAACATAATGCCTCCGTCCAGGGCAATCACTGGTGTGGAGGCATAAAGAACAAAGTATAGGATTCAAACGACAGCTAACATCTACATAATAATACAAATAACAAAAAAAAGAAAACTAAAGAAATTAAAGGACCAGTGTGTAAGATTTTGTTTTAGCTACCTCACTCATCAACCTGGTTTCTAGCAGCAAGGAGCTGTTTTCAGCAAAAACACTTTACCTACCTATACTCTACCTGCCCGGCACCAAACTGAAGATTTCAAAGATTTAGAGATTATTATTTAAATTAATCACCAGCTATTCTGTTAATTGATTAATCATTTTGAGGCATTTTTTGATAAACATGTCTAAAATCTCAGATTTTAGCTTTTCAAATGTGATTATTTTCTGGTTTCTTTACTCATCTTTCATAGTAAAGACAATATCTTTGGGTTGTATGGACACAAAAAAAAAGGTCATTTCAGGATTTGGAAAATAGTGATCAACATTTTTCACCATTTTATGACATTTTATAGACCAAGCAATAAAAATAATCTATAGAATAATTAACAGTGAAAATTATCATCAACCATCAATCAACGAGTGAATATTGGATTTGAATATTGGTTTGGATGTTCTGTTTATGTCTTCTGTTCTGGTGTTTTCTGTTGATGTTAACTTGTTTAAAAGTCTTGTTTTAGAAGATGTAGTTATGGCCCACAGCTCCATACATATATTTAGGTACACACCACATGTCATACTAAAAGTTCCACAAAGACATTGGATAGCATTTTCAAAAACTGACTTGTTGAAAGATTGTCTCGTCTGGCTCCTCTCACTGTCCCCAGGCGGGTTCTCCAATCTGTTAACAAAAAACAAAAGTAAGTGGAGCAGAAAAAAACAGACACATCAGATTTCACATTATTCAAATATGTGCATCTGCTATGCCATAAATAATACTTATGCTTTGTGATAAATTTATCTACGGCTTGTTTTTCTCAAGATGCTTTTTAGCAAAGGTGTTGTTGTAACAGGTAAACGGCGCATGTTGCCTGGAGTCTAAACTGATTCTCCTTTGTGTTGCTTCTTTAGAAGAACTTTCCAAACAGGTGTTTCATATAAATGCCTCCATTATTTAATAAAGCCTTTTTAACAGAGCCAAGCTTTTACAAGCAAGTTTTTTTGCTGAGTTATGTTGCAAAGGAAAAAACTGAGCTGCAGTTATTTTATGTAAATAGGCACACAGGTGCTTCTGCATTGTGAAGTGTCTCTGCGTAAAGTTAATCTAGAGCCCAGTGTATAAATTAGACTCAGCTTGAAGAGAAACTGCAAAGCTAGACTACATCTGAGAATGAAAATTTGTTGTAAAGTAAATTGATCAACCAGTTTTGCACCAGCAGTGGATGGATGAAATTTGGTGCAAATATGCACAGACCAGCAATTAAAGCAGAGTTATGCAGGGGTGTGGGAGTGTTCATGTGTGTTTTAGAACATCACTACTCTGAAATATTTGGAAAATAACGTTGTTGTTTTTCTCTAGCTCACTTGACTGCCGCTGCTCTCTCTCTCAAACAAATGAACACAAACCAAAAGAAGCTTACTGGTGTTGGTATTTTGGAGCATAAAGTGCAATAGAGACCCAGGCCTCGAAGCTGGGAACGTGAAATAAGCCAAGAAGGGAAACAATAAGGAGAGTATCATTGTTTGGTCCATCGGACATCAGAATCACAACTGGTTTCACGAATATTTCAGGCTGACCGCAAAAAGTCTGATCCTTGTGATGTGATTGGCCACTGCCATGTGATATTGGGTTGCATTTCTCCAAAGTTGATTCTGTTTCAACTTTTCGCTGCAAGGCTACTGTGTGTTTGGCATCCCCTACGCACCACAGCCCAAACAAACTAGCCCCATTCAAATGAACAGAAGGACTAGCATGTTTGTTGATTCGGTATGAATACAGCCTAATGACACCATGAGGCTGACATTTGGGGTTTTGAGTGAAATATCTGAACAACTGTTAAATGGACAACGTTCCCATCAGCTGTACGTTTGTGTTTAGTGCATTCGACAGAGCATCTGTGACGTCACTGCCAGAAGCTCAGAGTATGTTGGCCCTGGCCGCCGCCATTTCAGCAGCGCCTAACTCCTGGCTGATCCAAAAATGAAAGCGGCTACCTAACAGCCAGCCAATCAATCTGTTATCAATCTCTTACTCAAAGCAGGCACCCCTTAATTATACATAGCTTTAAGGCTTAACACAATTTAAATGGGTGAGTTATATAAAAATTCACCCCTGTACAGTTGTCATTAACAGGGAAGTTAGATATAGAGACCAAAAACATTTTTTTGTACCAGGCTGTAAAAATGTTTATTTTTTGCTGTAAAGACTCACTTTTGGAACCAGCCTCAAGTGGCCATTGGAGAAACTGCAGTACTTGACAGTTTCCCATTGGCTTCATTTTTCACCACTGGATGATGCCGCTGGTTTAGTGCTAATTTGTTAGCATGCTAACAGACAAAATCAAAATGATGAATGTGGTAAACATTATTCCTGCTAAATATCAGCCTGCTAGCATTGTCATTGCAAGCCTGCTAACTCGTTAGCGTTAGCTCAGATCACTGTTTTGCCTGAGCACAGCCTCACAGAGCTGCTAGTTGTGGACTCTCAGTCTTGTTGTATGAGATTTGCTCTCTACAATTCTCCATTCACTTTTTGTCTTCCTCCACCCGGGCTCCCACAGGACAGAATCAGTCTGAGATTTCATCGCTTCACACGACACAAACCCAGACAGACAGGATACTGACAGCTGCTGTGGATACTGTGCTTCACTGCACACAGAGCTGCTATCATTCCAGTTGTTTAACCTATTGCTTTTTCTGTCTTTAAAAAAAAAGCCTGAAAACTAGATTATCTTCAAAAACAAAAACTACAAATGTAATTGTACTGTTCAGAGATATTCTACCTGTCGGTGAGGATGTCCAGCACTCTCTTGGTGGAGGTGAAGGATCGATAGGTGGAGAGGAAGATAGTGATGAAGGAAGAGTCTCCCATAGAAAATGAGTGGAGGAGGTGGAGCACCAGCTTCTCTTCTGTCCCTGCTTTCACACACTGGGAGCGAGACACCGCCGACTGGAGGAAGACAGGAAGGAAAACAGACGGACGGAGAACAAGAAAGGAAGTTAATGTTTCTGCAAACAGGAGGCCTTGTCGTCTCACACAGTGTGTCAAGTCAGTCACACATGACTCACCATCGGACTATTAGGGGCACCATGCTGCTGTTTGACCACCACTGTGTAGATCACTCCATCCTCCTCTTCCTCCACCACAGTGGACTGTAGAGCAGAGAAATCAGCTTCACGTGTTGCAATGAATGCATGAAAATCAATGTAAAACTTTGGATTCTCTTGCAGATACTTGACACTGAGAGGAATAAACAATCTGTGTGGCTCAGTGTAGCAAAGAAATTTGTCAAAAGAAAAGTTGGAAGTACTAAATTAAACCTTATCCTTTTATTGAACTTAACAGTCTTACACCATGAGACACTTTAATTAAAATAATGACTGAGATAAAAATCTGTTCCACAAGAGACACTCAGTATCCATGTATGTGTAAAAAAAAAGGCTTAAAATCAAGCTGCTTTGAACTCATTCCTCACATCCTACATGGTGCTGTAACGATCCTGTTTTAGCCCCAGGGAAAGTCCCTGACACAGTTACCCTGTTTTATAGGCTACTGGTACTGACTCACAGGCACATTACCCCCCTGCATGTTTCAATGTGCAACACAGCTGCCCTTACCAGTTCCAGAGGACAGTACCAGGTGGTCTTCATCGGTGAGGGCTCTGCCTGAAGAAGAGGACCAAACAAAACGAAAAATGCACTTAATTTATTGGTCTTATTAGAAAAAACTCATTATACCAAATGCTCTCCAGAGACATGTTTTAAAGTACGTAAAATATGAGCAATAAATTATTTGACATCCCGGTCAGCACCAACCGGGATTTAAACATTGATTTCTAATTGAAAGCTGGTTGATATTTGGTCTGAAGATCTAAGGCCTCTTTTGACCCTCTTTTCATCTGGCAATGTGTCACAGAACATATTTATTTAATCATTTTGATAAGATATTCAGCTGTTGGATTAGCAAGAAACATCCAGGAGATCTTAATATGAAATAAAGATTGCTGCAACCTAATGTGCATGCACAAGTACTTTACAACTTAAAGTAATCTTAAGGTATGTAGAAGTATTATAAAGAGTGACAAAGACGCCCAAATAAATAGGAAGATGTGGTGGATGAGTCTAAATGTGAACATTCAATAAACGTTGGTGAAAAAAAAACATTTTTTTTAACTGATTGCAAACATTCTTTCACCAGTGAACACGGGCATTTTTTTCCAATGGAAAAATGCTCACTGGGATGGTTTTCCCACATGAAAAGTTAAAAAAAAAAACTCTGAGAAGGGGTTGGAAGTACATTTGCTCTTTCTCCCTCCTTGAGAAATTCTGAGTCTTGCCACCAGAAGAATGATAGTGTTAGTGTTAGAGGAAAATCAGAGAGATTCAGTCTCTGTTTGAGCCTCAAACATGTATGTTTCAGAACGCTTAAGTGTAGTTAGCATCTTTTATTTGTTTATGTTGTTCATTGACTTGTTAGCTTGTTATTGGCAGCAGCTGACACAGCTAATGTTAACCTCTGCACAGGAGGTTTCAGGTTTTGTTGTCTGCATGAATCATATTAGACAATGACTGGCTTTCGGATTTGTTGTGTGCCAAATCTAGCTTGCCCAGGTCGCATTTGAATCTCAGTTTTCAGGGAAGTACACAGAGGAAGAATATGAAAACACGTCTTCAGTGACAAACTTTGAACAGATACAAGTCAGTAAAGTCAAGGTCAGAAATCACATTTTTGAGTGGAAGAGCAAAAAAATTCTGACCAGAGAATGATTTCCCTTTTTTTAAGATTGTCTCCTTTGATCATTCGCGCAGTACGATGATGCAGACAGTACAAAAATATATGAAGTTTGTCACAAGGAAGAGTCTTATGCACAGTACCATCCCATTACCTTTGCACTATCATTTACACTGCTACTCAGTTTTACACACATGCATGTAAGTATTTTATCTTCCTTGTAAATGTAGTTTACTTTTCCTTATATATCTCTTTCTTTCTTTCATATAATTGTTCCTACTTTTTGCCTCCTTTGTTTGTTAATCTATTCTAATTTAAAACAAAAGAAAATTTTGCATGTCTGTTTCATTAAACAGATGCGTAGGAGAGGCATGAGTGGACCAAAAAGTTGCTAAATAAACTCCCGCACGCTGTCTAACTTGCAACATTACATTTATTTGCAACCTTTCCATGTTAGACCTTGACCACTTTTTGCCAAGTGAAAATCTAGCGCAAGAATAAATCTAATATTGCAAGTAAGACGTAGAAGTATTTGTTTAAATTTCTGTGTGTGTATGATAATGAAGATGAACCTCGATCGTTTGAGAAAACCTCTAAACAGACATCAACAAATTTGTATAATGAGGATTTCAGTGTCCCTCGAGTAATCTCGCAGCTCTGTACAAACATCCTGCAGCTCTGTTTCTGTACTTCTTTGCCTGGCCTTCAGATGGACACATATGGATCGCTGCTGTTATTCATGATAATACAGAGCTCACAGTCTTGTGTGCACAAGAAAAAAAAATATTGTTCAGGACTTGGGAGCTCCATATAAACAGGATGCAACAAAGATTCTGAATTACAGTTAAACAGGCTGATAAATATTATGCAGCCCACACATTTTCAACACACAAGCATAACAACCTACACAGAATAGACTAATTTTCCTATTCATATATTATGTCTAACCAAACATTAATGATTGACAAACATGGTTTTAGGTTGGTTAATCAGAGTTTAAATTATGCAATGCAATAAAAGTTATAATCAAACAAGAAGAAACAAGATTAGATTATCACACAATCCATCATGATGTCTGCCAATCACACACACACAAACTTCACAAAACACCCCAGTTTACACAAGCAAGAAGAAAAACAGACGCTATCTAATAACATGCACTCATTCATGCTACAGACCCTTGAATGCTGTTTAAAATTGATTCATCTTGCTGCTTTAAAACCACTTAAATTGCCTACAGCCAAATTCATTCAATGTGGAGGAATTTGTCTTGGCAGCATTAGAGCCCAGTCTTATCAACAACAACATATTGACACACACGGCTCTTGGATAGCAGGATCCCAC
The DNA here is from genome assembly GCF_056507025.1 of Lutjanus erythropterus. Taxonomy (NCBI): domain Eukaryota; kingdom Metazoa; phylum Chordata; class Actinopteri; order Lutjaniformes; family Lutjanidae; genus Lutjanus; species Lutjanus erythropterus. Next base: position 41,964,739 of record NC_139325.1, read on the forward strand.
AGCCTCAGCCATGTTTCCCGAAATTACAAGAGTCACATTCTGAATATGTAGCTAAAGGCCAGAAAGTAACTAAATACATTTACTCTGTTGTGATTGCTGTAGTTTACAGTTCTGAGATACTTTATGTGAGTATTTCCATTCTAAACAACTTTATACTTTTACTTTACTACATATCAGAGGAAAATATTGTACTTTTACCATGCTACATTTATCTGACTGCTGTAGTAAGTACCTTACAGATTGATATTTTATACTAAAATTAAACTGCTATGACAACGACAGCACATGTAGATGATGCAGACGGTAGCTCCTTCAATTTTTATTTTCTCTCTTAATCTTTCTTTTTGGTTTTATTGCTGAAGCATGTATCACCTGGGACCTATTTGACCTATTTCAACCATGCAGTCAGATCAGCTGGACACACCGCTGTGGACCACCCCAGGAGGAGTGGAGGAGAGCAGGGTCATGCTAATCCAGACTCCTGGTTGCACCGGACTAGAAGAAAATGATAAGGACGAAATGGGCCACGCAACAGGAAACCAGAGACTGTTGTACCACATCTTAGAGATCAATGTCCCGGATCAAGGTGTTTCACTTGACAGGCGGATCGTATTCTGAGCTGACAGGACGCAACACACAAGACTCCAACTGAACTCTGTTGACATCGATGGCGCTTCGTGCTCAAACGCAGTCAAAGTTGATGGACAGTGTCGACCATATTATCACCATCTTGTTGCTGTGGCTGCATTCACCTTGATGCAAATTGAAAAAATGCTCTACAGAATTATTTCTTTGGTGTATACATATGTGAATAACTATACTACTACAGTCCTCTTTTTGCTGGGCAACGCTGTATTGTAATGATAATAAATGACCTTGTTACCTTGATATGACTTGATAAATAGCACAGGCTTCTATACAACATGTCGTTAAAAGATTAAAGCAGCGACTCCTAATCCTTAAAATTCTGAGTTGTTTCCCCTTCCAGCACAAGGCCTAGATTTTTTTTACACTAACAGAAGTTTAAGGGATGTTCACAATTCATACCTGCAGAGTTTGGGGTAAAAATGTAAAATCAACATGTTTGATGTCTGATGTAACAGCATTGAAAATCATAAATAAACTAGACCTAGCTGTTATGTAGAGTTAAAGAGCTGTACACCAAGTTGAGAACGACAGATGGTCACAATCTTGTGTTGTGAACTGTCTGTGGTGGGTGGGGCTGCTGTTTTTGTTTACATCTAGCTCACACACAGAGCGAACATTTTAGTAATACATTGATCAATAACACTTTATGCTCCTGACACTGACAGTTTCGCTGTGACTGTGACTTTCCATGATTAAAAATGCATGAGTAAAACACTGTGTGAAGTCATCCTGAGTGTCTGGCGAAATCTCCAGACCATTTTAGACGGCTTGTGTTTGTCATGAGTCAACAGTTTTAGTCTTCAAAACGCATGAGCAACACCCTGGAAACGTACTCAAAACAAATAAACCATAACCAGAAAATCTTACAAACCATTTTGATGGCTGAAAAAGTAGAGATAATGACCTGTCTTACATTTTCATTCATTTTGCATGTACTGACTTGTGAGCTTTCTCATATGCAAATTCAAAGACTACATATCAACCAAGAGACATATTCATACAGACAGCAGAAGTGCCTGCTATTCCCCCTGTTCAACCTACGGTGTAATTAGCAGTAATAAGCACATGTTAGCCTCTATTAGCCCCTTTCAAATTACCTTGACTTGACTTGATCGAAGGTCAATGCTGCAAGCAGGCGCTCCTTGCATTCAAAAAGGATCCCACTGTCCTGAATTACACAGTATACTGTATGTATATCAAACCTGTTTTTCTACCTGCTGCTATCTCGGCTGGCTTCTACGCAAATCTGCCAGCGATTCTATCTTTCACATGAAAGAAGCACAGGCACACACACAGAAATAAAGGGGAAAAATGGTCACACAAGTTACCTTTCTCTCGGCAAGTCCGGACAGGTAGCAGTCCCTGAGCTTCCTGGAAATCTTCAGGATAAAAGCTTGAATAGCATTTTCATTTTGTCCATTTTCTCTCATCTGTTGTTCCGTCTTTTCTGTCTCTGTACTTGATCGCCTCTTATTTCCCAATCGGTTGACCTAGATCTCTATGTTTATGTCTTTCCTGTTCGATCCTCTACGTCTTGTGGCTCTAAATCACAAAGACACACCTGAAGCAGGAGCTAAGTCCGGCCCCCGTGAGCCTGCATCACCTGGGCACACCCATTATCCACACACACACACACACACACACACACACACACACACACACACACACACACACACACACACACACACACACACAGGTAGGTAGGTAGGGACACTCACTTCCATTGAGTCACTTCTCACAGACAGTATGCACATGAAAAACTCACATAAGGACACAATGCTCGCACAAATACAGACCCTCATCAACAGACACATGCATGGGCACAAGCCTGCATACACACACACACACACACACTGAAAGACAAAGCCCTGAAGCTATTTCCAGAACAATACCCCCTCTCTTTCTCGCTCTCCTCTCCTGCTCTCTTTGTCTTTGTAGATGACCTTCCCAAACCAGTTTAACTGAGTATCCTGTTTAATACAACACAAGTTTACACGGAGTTGAAAAGCCTTCATTCTGTATTTTTATTTACAGGCCTGACAGGCTGTGTGAGCAGTAAGAGGCCTGTAGCCTTGTAATGAGAGGTAATAAATGTTCACACAGTCACTAAACCAGGAAGCAAGCTGTGTTTATTTAAGGGGCTAATGACATCGCAGAGTGAAGCCATGTTAAGTAGGTGGAGACTTTTACAGATGTGTGAATGTGTGGGGGACAAGTTAGCTCATTAGTGTGTCAGCTAACACACAGCCGAGACTGTAAGGTCAATGTTTAAAGCAGTATTTATTGATTTGGGGCCACTTGTGGGTCAATGGAACAAGCTGTCAACACAATACTTATCATATCACCTTATGAAGTTGCCAACGGTTGCCTACAAAAACATCCTGGAGACACAGAGCAATGCTGTTCTGTTCTGATAGAACTGATTCTATTGCAGTATCTATGCTAACCTCTTCAGCAGCCGCCATTGTTCGTTCGAGACCAGTCTCTTCCATGGACGCCTTTCACACCTAAAACTTTGCCTGTAGCTGTCAGTAGTCCCTCCTTGGATGCTGACTGGCTGCATCACTTCTGTTTTGAGCACAAACGAATAATTTGAAGCCTGGCAAGACAGATTCTTGCATGATCTTGCAAATCTGGCTGCCTCCAATTTAATAAAAACAGCCCACCTAAAAAAAAATCTGTTTAAGTGTGTGCTATATTTACATTATTTTCACCACTTTAGCCTGCTGTCAAAGAGATTTTTAATTTTACCTTGCAGCACACAGGAGTTGTTGGTCAATCAGTTATTCTGTTTGTGTTATTGTGCAACATTGGTGACTCTGAACTAATCTTTTAAAACACGAAAATCACAAACTAACCGATGCGTCCTGTTACTGGTTTTGCCAGAGGAGTTTGTTTGATTTGGAGAGAGCAATATTTGACATATGTAACAACAGCTTATGTTGGAGAAGGCTGCCTGACAGCAAGGTAAAGCAGTGAAAATATTCTGAATATAGCCTACACTTAAACTGGTACAGATTTTTTAGGTGGCTAAAATACCTTTTTCTGCTGACCCTGTCCACAGCAGGACATTGCTTCCTGCACCTGTATTCCTGCTGCTTCTCCAAACTGGGGTATGATAATACACAGACAATCAGTTAGTATCTCTTAAACCCCACTTCAAATAATCTGAACTAACCCTTTAAGTCTTGTTACAAAATACAAACACAAGTGGAACTCTGTAGTAGATTTAGCAATCAAAAGCTGCCTTATGATAATTTAATTTCCCCAAGGCACAGTCCTACTGTTTACTTATAAAAGAGTGAAAGTGGTTTAAAGCCCTTATACTGACCACTTGTTTGGCCTTTAGCACTTCAGCACCGTGACCCTGCAGGCCTTTATTTCAGACGAAAACAAAACTTGTTTACCTTTGCTCTGCTTCTTTATTCCAGACAGAGCTGGTATATTCAGATACTTGAGATAAAAAGTATATTCAGTGAAGCATCAATTGGGTTTGCTTTCTGAAACCAGACTGAATCTGGGTCAGAGAAACCAGCCTTTTCTGCAGAGAAACTTGTCAAAGCGCACACAAAGGTGTGTGCAATTTGGAGTTCAGCTGCCTCAAAGGCTGCTGGATAACCATCATGATTACAGGCCACTGTGGTGGGTGGCATGATTTGGTACTTCTGGTTCATAAAAAAGAACTCTGCAGCTGTTATTTGGGAAACTCATCTTTAACTTTTGATTTTTCCTTTCCCCGGTATTGATTTTTCTCTTATGTACCATTGTTGGTGCCATATAACTCTTTGTTTATGTTCTTTTGAAAGATGGGATCTTCTATTATGGCCCTAAGCTCTCATTTTTCTTAAAGTCCCTCCACCCACAGCTGCATGCAAGGAAGTACATAATAAGTGGAGACAAACACAGGAAGCAGGACGTGCTGTCGTGTTGTGAGGCTATTTTTCTTCCCCTCTCCTTCCATCACAAGTGCTGGCTACGTCAACCTCTCCTCCTGAACAACTACGTCAGATTGGACGGCACCAGAAAAGCAACAGGCAGGAAGCCAACTCTCCATTTTCTCAAAAAACAACCAGTTCCAACGTTTTTCCTTAAACAAATCCATATAGTTGGACTTCCGCTGTGCCAAAAAGCTTTGACTTTGAACAAACACACACCGCTGACTACCTTATTTACAACCCTACACAAGTCTTTCCACCAAACAGGGGGTCATAAATACATCTTCTGAAGCTTTATTTAAAGATAACCATTGTTTTTTTGAGTGGTCCGCAACCCCCGACCCCTTCCTTCCTATCTTCCTCTCTGCTCCTCTTCTCACGCTTTCATCTATGTATCCCTTGGTGCCCGTTATCTACTCCCTTTCAAGTAAAACTCTGGCATTAGAGTCAAAGCTGTTCTGTTCCCCTTAAAGGAAAAATCCTCCCGTGGATACGATTCCTCTGTTTCTGTAGATATCATCAGTCTGTGATGTTCTGCAAGTTAGTTGGTAGAGAATAGTTCCCTTTTCAGTGTGCAAACTAAAGCCCTAACCTCTAATTCTACAGAAGTATCCAGATAACAGATATTAAAGTTGAGATTAAATGACTGTGTGCTAATTTAATAATATATGTAAAAAATACAAAAAAAAATATCAACAATCAAAATCCAATCTTGTTTTTTTTCTGTAGAATAAAATATGATGTGTGCTTATGTAGGCTTGAACCAACCAACTTCAACCAATAATATGACATCCATCACGTAGATACGATTGCACCGAGTTGACACTGTAGAGAAACAACACTAGTGTTAGCATTTGCTTTACATTAGCCTTTCCTACCCAGCTTACTTCTGGGCTAACCTTGTCACTTTGCCAGCAGTTGGGAAACAACAGATGAGACTTCTCTTGGTGTTGAGACGTTGCAGTGTTTATTAGCTGACACACAGTACCCTAACCTGTACCGTAAATTTACTGCCAGATTGATAATTATAAAATTAAAAGTTTTCGTGTCTGCTCCGCTATGAGCTGTACCGTCACATGTCTTGCTCTACCTCACTGTACACTGCACACATTTATGAACTGCCCTTCAATAAAATCAATAAATCAATAAAATGTAATTATTATTTGAAAAAAATCCATACTGTCACAGCCCTCTCCATATGTGATTGTTATTCCATAGGTGCCAATTTGCTGTTATAATCATCACCACTCTACAGGATCTGCGCAAGATTTGGAACCTGGCTGCAGAGATTTGCTCCTATTCAGCCACAAGAACATTAGTGTCACGGATTCTGGCCAATGGCTTTGGAAACCTCCATCTGACATTCGCATCTACATCACGCAGTGATTGTCCAGCTGTGCAGAAGTAAAAATGAGCCGGGGTTTGAATTTCTCCTCTAGCTCTTTTTATCAATCTTGACAAAAATATTTCTGGAAAAAAACACCATGAATGACTTCAAGGAGAGACCGTATCAGGATGTGCTCTATAATCCCCATGTGTAAACGACACTGTGTCTCACTCCTCTCTATGATGGCAGGATTTTCACCACACCTTTGAGTGTATACGGAACAGCAATAAACTAGCCTGGGAACCGGCTGAATCTGCAAGCTCATGTTTCATTTGCTCTAGCAGATATGTTTTGCCATCCTCCTGCTCAGAGAAATATCCAGCCATCTTCAATATCTTCCGGCCAATCACAACTGTTTATTTAGTATGGGGTGAGTTTTACGAGCATTTCAAATGGAAAACTTAGATCAAGTTCATGATCAAATATGAATAAGCATTATGTTCCTGCACTGCCCCAATTTTCACTAAAAAATGTTTTCCAAAACACGTTTTAGTAACCGTTTAGCTGTAATTTGAGAATATTCGCGACATATTTTTCCTGCTTGAAAAGGACCAAGCACACGTTCTGTTGCTCTGATTGGTTGTAGGGTAAGATGACCAGATTCTAAATTTATTATTTCCAGTTCAGCAGCTGATATAAAATCAAAATATTCAATGTTATTATCTGTGAAATAAAAAAGGGGGAAAATTCCAGCGTCATGTATTTTGACCATGGTAACTGTACTGGGAAACGGGGACTGTCCCTGGAAAACAGGGACGTCTGGTCACCTTATTGTGGATCTATCAGTTGTCAAAGGCAATCAAACATTTAAAAAAAAATATGCCACAACTTGTCCACTCTGACCATCAGAAAATGTCCACTTAGATATAAATACCACATGAGTGAACTGTTCAAATGGACTCTTCTGATGAAATGTTAACCCTCTTGAAGGAACCATTTCACAGCTCAGCCCTTTATTCAAAATGCCTTGTAGCTGTATTTGCAGCTACTGTCAGTACAGAAATATATTTCTGTTGTCTGTATGATGGATTTCTTTCAGTAAAATTGTTGAATATCCACACAAAATGTTTAGGGAAGAAAAGAAGATTTATATATTGATTTAAATCTCAGCTGTATAATCTTTTGTAACTGCTGTTCTTTGATTATTTACATTTGCACAGTGACTAAGAGTCCTCAAAAAGTCTTAAAATGGCTTAAATTTACATTTACTCATCACTGGCCTTACAAAGTATTAAATAGGAAAGGTCTAAATATTTCTTTATTGAATGCTCTAACAGGAATCTAAAATGGTCTAAAATTCACACCAAGCACAAGAGTTGAGTTTGAGTGATTTTATAATTCATTTACAGGTTTTTATGCTTTTACTAATAAGCATTTGGACAAATATTCTTTAAATCAACCAGTTTCATTTAGCCTTTCTCATAATTTTTAACAGATAATATGTATTTACTCATAAGATTAGACATATACTTTCACATTTGATGTTTAGTTAATTGCAAAATTGGCCTAAAATTTAATTAAATGATGTCATTAAGTCTTACATTTAACTTGCTGATGCATGCTGACACCTTGATTTGGCCAGTTATCATCTGTGAGGGGGAAGATACACCATCATCATCAAGCAAGAAAAAAGGCTCACGCATGCAAAATACTTTATCAGTGTCTGTTATCTGTTACCATGTCAGTGTCCCCGGCTTGATTTTCACCTCAATCAATAAAACTGGACTTGAAAACACAGTTTGTTTCTTACAAGCTTCATTGTTCACTTGACGTGGCCACTTCATGCATTCTGTCTCACACATTCAAGTCGCCCTCATTAAAAAATGAGCAAGTGGCTGTATTGGATTCCACTCGACAGACTGTCCTTGGAGACAGCCTGTGATACTGGATACTGTTTATAGGGAGAGCAGGTGTACACCACATCGACCAGCCAAACCGCCGCATGCATTATTTACTGCAAGGTCCAGCAGTCGTCATGTGACACGAGTACAGAGGAAGTTCGCTCGTTCGGAAAGAGAGTCAGTCAGTGCGACTTCGTTTTTTTAGCTGCAAGGAGTTTCTCGAGTCCCGGTGTGAAGTAAAACCAAAGAGCCATTTGCAGGTCATGTGTGTGGTAGGGGCAAGGGAGTCGGTCAGTAGATCAACATGACTCAGAGAAAATGCTTTGTTACAAATACAGCTGTGGTTTGAAGCTTGTCCTCAGCAGTAGATATAAAAAATAAAAGTGATCAATGCTTTGCAAGACTCAAAGTTCTCTAAAAAGCCTCGAAATAACACCTCAACTATGTGTGAAGTTCAGAGAGCAACCATCTTAAAAGCCTCTAATACCGCTCAACAAACCTCGCCATCAAATCACTAAACATTAACAGAGGTGAAAGGTTGTGGGAATTTCACCTGTGCTGTAACCCTTTAAACTTCCTCAATTTGTGTTCAACTTCAATCTGCATTACAGATGTTAGCCTGGAGTCATTTCACTGACAAACTGTAAACAAGTAGAGAAGTTTACCTAAAAAATAAACATACTTTTATGCAGAAAAGTGCGGTCTTAAAAGTACATTGCATATTACATACAAGTTTCAGTCCAATGGGATATTTTTCAGTAAGTGCGGTTACGAAATAATGTGCCATCAGAACAATTTCCAAAAGAAAATAGCAAGAAAATGTTGCAATTCCTTTTGTATAATACATTAAAAATCAAACGCAACTTGTTTCAGGCAGAATAAAACTGCACTCTGAGTAACCTGACTAAAAAGACCCAAAATTACAAATGTTCTCACAAAATATCCTTTATTTGTAAATGAAGAAGTGCACCTGAGGGTACTCTACAAAGAAGCAAAATCTTTTTGGAGCTCAAAGTCAAAACAGCACAGAATCATAAAATCATAAAATGCACAGAGCATTGACTGATGCCAACGACCATGACAGATCTTGTGTTCTTTTCAATACCCATGACAAAATAATATATATATATATATATCAAAACAAAAAAACAGTAAATAATAAAACACTAAGTCAGTTTATTGAGACATACATGTTTGACATTTGTGCTGTGGACTGCTGTGATTGGTGTAACTCATGGGAAGCTATGGTGATTGGTCAGATTTCATGCAGGTTTCACAGGTATTGGCTGAATTTTTGTTCATTCTTGTGATCAAAACATCACAAGTTCCTGGAGGGACTGTTCTCTGCACCAACAAAGGAAACGTTGTTTAACTTTTTCAAAATCTTTTTCAGAAAGATAGATGAAAGAAATGCTGAATGAGAACTTATGTTACAGAAGTTAAGAGGAACAGAGGTTAGTCATCATGACAATCTCTAGTACCATGATGCAAGCATGAATAAAAATCACTGCATTAGAACAAACAAAAACCTGTCATCATGCTATTTAACGTTTTGTTGTGAAGCAACAATGTTCTTGCCCTGTTTTGAGTCCGTGCATCAATATCCCTTTGAAAAATGAGTTTAGTGTTCAGCTATATAACTGGTGGAATTTACTCAGTTTATGGAAACTAAGCTGCAGTAAATAAACACACACACCGTCTTCATTTTTCTCTTTTTCACTGATTCACAATGACGTTATTCCCTCAGGGTTTTCTGACAACCAGCCGACCACATCTGCTGTTTGTTCAAGCAACTGGTGGTTGAGCGCAGCTTGTACTGTCTCACAGAGGACTGCTGTTAGCTGTGCCGGCCAGAGGAGCCATGACAAATACAAAGTTCTCCTAATCACCTCTCAGCTCCGTCACATCACTTTACTGTGTGAACAGAGGGCAAGCTAATAAAGTAGGTAGCAGGAAATCGTCAGCTCTCAAATGCCACCACAACAAGAGCAGCGACAAATAGTACAACTTCATTTCACTTTCTGGAACACACTCAAGTGACAAAATGATGGATGTGTTTCACTGAGGCGAAAGAGAAACACTCACCTGTGAAGTTTCCGTTTCATCGCTGCCGCTCCCTCTCCCTGATACGCTGCTTGGAGTGCCGCTGTCAGGTGATAAGGGCCGATAGCCAATAAGAGGCACAGCGTTTGACTCCACCCCCGGTAGGTCATAACCACTTGTTCGCAAGTTACGGGGCAGCATTGTGCCAGCTGCCACAGAGAGACACAACAGAAGAAAGGAAGAGTAGTTAGAAATTAAGCGTTTCAAGATCTCAAGCAAAGGCAGGGATTCAAGCAAACATATTGAATTAAAAGTAACATTTGAAGCTCATTATACTTTTATTCTCACCAACATCAGAAAAGAACTGGCATCCTGTGTCTTAAATAAGTCATTTAAAAATACTAGTACTGCTGTTGTTTTTAGGGCCACAATACATTTCTGACCTGCAGTTCCTGTGCATTATAAACCTCTGACTGTCCTCAGAGTCACAACTTAACATGGAGAGGCTTGGTTGGTATACACCACATATCTGAAACACTCCCACAAATCTTGAGGTCTGCTTCAACTTTCAGTTCTTTATTATTGTGGTTTGTCTGACTTGTCTGCTTGTGACTTCCTTTAACTTGAGACAAGTCATTCATATGTTACACTGCACTATAATTTATATTATTTTATTTATTCTGTCTTTTTTTCAATAATAGATTATTTTATAATGCTATTATGTCTATTTATATTGCCTTGTGTTTCCCTTAGATCTTAGATTCAGATTCAAAACTTTATTGTCCATTAATGCAGGCAACAATGGTGTCTTTCACTGATGCATGGCACACATGAATAGAGTACATATAAAAACATCAAAAAAGGATCAGGAAAGAACTGGCATCCTGTGTCTTAAGTAAGTCATTTAAAAATACTACTATTGTTGTTTTTAGGGCCAAAATGCATTTCTGATCTGCTGCTCCTGTGCATTATGAGCCCACCAGATGTCTCAGCTCATCTGGAACAGGTCTGCGTCTGTCCTCAGAGTCAAAACTTAACACAGAGAGGCTGTGGTTGTTGTACGCCACATATCTGAAAAAACACTCCCAGAAATCTTGAGGTCTGCTTCAGCTTTCAATTCTTTAAAATTGTGGTTTGTTTGACTTGTCTGCTTGTGACTTCCTTTTATGAAAATTAACTTGAAACAAGTCATTCATGTTAGACTATTATTTTGTTGATTCTGTCTTTTTTCAATCATAACTTATTTTATAATGCTATTATGTCTGTTTATATTGCCTTGCATTTCTCTTAAATCTTAGATTCAGATTCAAAACTTTGTTGGCCATTAACAAAGGCAATAATGGTGTCTTTCACTGATGCATGACACACATGGAGATACAATAAGGTACACATGAAAACATCAAATGCACATAAAAGGACAACACATTACATGTAATTAAATGTCAGAAAGTAGAATGCTGTGTACTAACAGGAGTAGAAATTAGAAGTTAAGCTAAAGGGATGATGTGTGACAGTCAAAAATTACATGCTAAAGATTAAAGGAGAAATATGTAATATAGTTATTGTACTAAATCATAAAATGATGATGATATGTCATCAGAAATTAAGGAAATCTGATAAATTGAAATACTTTTGGATTTGTTTCTCTGGCAACAATTATGTTAGCCATTCTGCTGAATTCTTCTGCATGATGTTCTGAGAGCTGGGTCTTTTGGTCCCCGGGCTGACCACTGGAGAGTTTTGCTTTGCTCCTCACGTACAAGTGACCAAACCAGGAGACAATACTGAAGCTTAATATACTTTCAATCAGAGCTTAGGAGACGCTGCTCAAGTTCTCTGTCTTGATATTGAACGCTTTAAGTCTCTGCAGCAGTAAAGGTGGCTGCTGTGCCTTTTTATATATATAGCCTCCACAAGCCCTGCGACAGAGCGTCTGGTCTATTTCAGTGCCAAGGTATTTGAAACTGGGTACTTGCTCCACTACTTGGTCATTAATTTGCAGCAGCTTTGGCAGTGGGTGTGGTATGGTGCACTTGTTGCCTCCCAGACACATCACCTTGGTCTTATTCACACTGAGTTTAAGATCACTCCTATCAAACCGCATGGTCGGTTCTGCAACAAAGTCCATATACACTCAATAAGTGTTGTTGCTCCCATTCTTTTTAATTAAGATTTAAGGGGCTCTTCACACTGCAAAGGGAGTTGTTAGCCTCAGACTAAGGCTGCTGTTAGTCCCAGACTAAGGGAGTTGTTAGCCCCAGGCTAAGAAAGCTTACACACTGGCACATTTCAAAGTGGGCTAACCTTGACTGACTCTACTCTGTAGCAGGGTTATCCCCAAGTTTGTGGGGTTATTCAATAAAAATCGACTAAACCCAGGCTAAAAGGTGCCAGTCTGAATCAGGACTAAAGGCTGTTAAAGAGAACCCACATCAACATCAGTTGCTGTTCCGATTAACATTTAACAAAGGGAAAGAAGACTAACAGTGTGATTCCTATATCCCTAAGCTTAGCTTCTTCTATGCACACAAAAAGTTTATTTCTCTCAAAGTTTGTTAGTGAGCACTTGTGCCAACATAATTTATCTACTTGACAGGTGTGGCATATAGAGTTGCTGATTAAACAGAACAATTATTGCACAGGTGTGCCTTGGACCGGCCAAAATACAAGCCCACTTCAACAAATCCACAGTTTTCTCTTAAAGAAGGCATTTATCCATACCATTTTTTTTCCTGGAGGGCAAAGTCACTGGCTTACCTTGGTATTCTTACCCTAATACTAGCTAAACACACCTCTAATGCGTAAACCTCACCAACCCAACCAATGACGACAACGAGTACTAGCCAATCAGAGGCAGAGTGGGCCCATCATGACTATGCCCTCCTGGGAAAAAATCTGTCAGGTGAACAATATTGAAGTTTAATTTATTTTCAACCAGAGTGTAGGAGATGCTGCTCAAGATCTCTCTCTTGACATTGAACCCTCTCACTCTCTCTCTCCGTCTTATATAGAGCCTCCACACGCCGTAAGAACGAAGAGTCTGGTCTATTTCAGTGCCATGTTATTTGAAGTTGGGTACTTTCTCCACTACTTGGTCGTTAATGTGCCGTGGCTTTGACAGTGGGTATGGCCTGGTGGACTTCTTGTCTATCAGACACATCTCCTCAGTCTTATTCACATTAAGGTTAAGATTGCACTTATCAAACCACTCAGCCAGCCACCACCACAATGGCTATTTCAGATATATCAGATACAATTTTTCCCCAGGAGGGCAAAGTCATCACCTGCCCTGCTCTGCCTCTGATTGGCTTGCCCTGGTATTCTTACTCTAGTCCTAACCAATCACTCCCCACACTTAAAACTAACCAACCCAATCAATGAAGGCAACAAGTTATAGCCAATCAGAGGCAGAGTAGGGCAGGTCATGATTTTTCCCTCCTGGTAAAAATACCCTGCAGGTACATGAATTATCTTGGCAAAGGTGAAGTGCTCACTAACACCAATTTTAACAAGATGATGACATAATTTAAGAGAAATAAAAATGTCTATATAACTCAAAGTCCACAAGTCTGAGATTCTTTCCCACTTCAGCTCATCTAAGATGGTAGCAAAAAACAAAAGTGTTTATATTTTTGTTGAGTATATGTATTCAAAGACTGAACATTTGTCAGGCAAGCTACCCAATTTTTCAAGTCTGTCTTAAAACAACAGTCACTCGGGTACCTGCATGAATATTGAATAAAACAGGTTTTGCTTGCTGTAAACATTCCCCTTGTTCCACATACTGTCTATCAAAATCACATTAGAGTCTAATTAGAACAAATATATCCCAGGTAAATGTCTTGCCACTTTAATTTCAGCGCCTCAGTCCCTGTTTGTAACTACGTAACTGACTATGAATACTCTGAACCTGCTAAAGATCTACATTGGACAGTATATCGGCCACAATTTGGCTTTCAAAAACAGTTCAGCGACCTTTGAGTACAGAGTCAAGACATTTTAAATGAAAGGAACACACTACAGTGAGTTCGGAGGCCATTTCGTGGATGATTTGTTTAACACATTCACATTGTGCCCCACAGCAGGTCAGGATTTGCATAGCAACCCCTCCTTCCATTTCCCTTTCCCCTCTTCAGTATTTGGATTGCCATGAAGATAGGCATCTAGTAAACACTGTTTCAGGAAGAGATGTGTAGGAGGGAGGCAGATGCAGAGGTTGATACAGTACAAACAGCACTATGGAAATGTGAACTCTTACACTGTGATGCAGGCCTGCACCATTATAATCAAAGCACTATTTCAGCATTTAATTGAGAGAGTAGTGCATTACATTATAGCTGCAATGGTTAATCAATCAGTTGCCAACTATTAAATTAATCTGCAACTATTTTGTTAAGGGATGCATGATATTAGATTTTCTGCCCATATCCAATATGCCGATATTTTCCAAATCATTTTATGACAATACCTATATCTGCACATATATTTTCCACCTAGTTGCAGAGAACATCAAGTCTCCCCTGTTGTGGAATAAACAGATGATAGCTCTTAAGATGGACAGTTACATCTGTAGTGATGAAGGAAAGTGGATCCTCATCGTTGCAAATAGCAACACTGATATGCATTTTTAACACTTTTATTTGCACTTTCTCAACTTTTCCTTGCCCTTGTACAAATTGTTTTATTAGTGGTTATTAAATAACAACAAAGACTAAATTACTTTGTCATTTCTAATCAAGGGCTGCAAGAGCCCATTTCTGCCAATATCAATGGCATTCAGATAATAACAGCATCTCTAATTTTGATGATCAATTAATTAATATTTAAATTTTGTATGAAATATAATATCTTTGAGTTGTAGACAAAACAAGACATTTTAGGATATCACATTAGGCATTAGAGAGACACTGAACAACATTTTTCACAATTTTCTTACATTTTATAGACCGAATTAATCAAGAAATATATTTATAGAATAAAAAACCAAGAAAATAATCACTAGTTGCAGCCCTATATTACATGTTTGACGTTGTTTGTGTACAAAATGTGCAGAATGGCTGCAGGTGGCTGCTGTAACTATAAACCAACAGAATCAATCCCCTAAAGACCCCCCATCGGCTCTCACAGCTCTGGATAAGAAAGAGCAGGAGCTAAAAAGCCTCGAGTGTGATATAAAATGTGCTGGCACTCCCAACTTTCCATTGTGCTTTTGTCTTGGACTCCTGCAGCTGTGTAGCTTTTGTGTAACACTTACTTTCTCTTATATAATCACTTATCATTGCTGTAGGCAGGCTTGTGGAGTAACAGATTACACATGAGGGGATCACATGACCTGGATACAAAAAAAGTAGCTGTATTTCACTATAGTTACACATTTAAAGAAGATGTAATCAGATTACTACCATGCACAGTCCATACACAAGTGCCAATTCTTTTTCATGGCCTCTAATGAAAAAATGCTTCACTCTGAGGATTTTTTTACTTTAAATCAATCAATCAATCAATAAATTGCACACAACAAAGGAAATAACAGCTAGACAAACTAATGAACCTAACGCCAAACATAAAACACTTTGAGCTACAACAATTAATCTATTATTAATCAACTATTAAGTTAATCTGCCTCTATTTTGATTACTGATTAATCGTTTTGAGACATTTTTAAATGAAAAAATATCAAAATTCTCTGACTTCAGCTTCTTAAATGTGAATATTTTCCGCTTTCTTTACTGCTCTCTGACAGTAACCTGAATATTTTTGAGTTGCGGACATAAAACAAGACATTTGAGGACATCATCTTTGACTTTGACCTTTCTGACATTTCATGGACCAAACAATTAATCGATTATTGAGAAAATACTGGAAAGATTAATCAGTGACGAAAATAATCATTAGTTGCAGCCCTAAAAACTCTGTATTAGTCTGAACAATGTCACCATGTTTTATACTGAGATAATCCAAAAGTAATGAAAAGTAATCAAGCTACTTTACTTTTATATTGTGATACTTGGATTGTGTTGCTTAGTACATTTTTTAACAGGTAATTAATGACTGTATTGAAATACATTTTTAAAGTCCCCTGGCTGTTGGTTTGTAATTTTGCTTGTTATAACCTAGTTTGCAGCCTGCATGAGAGAGGGAACAGACACATGCAAGCCTGCAGGGAAAACAAGTCATAAACAGTGCATTTTATTCCTGACCAACGGCTATCCAGTCATCTGAATGGCTGCTATTCACTGACTCTGACCACATATGACTGAGGTGTACACAAACATATACAGCTGTAACTAGGTTACAGTTAAGTCACACCCTATAATGCTCCTTTTCTGCACAGAAAATGCAGCCATAGGGTGGTGCTGCAGTTATGTTCAGTCCTAATGATAGCTTCTGTCACAGCGTAAGCTACATGATGAGAATAAAGCTTGGCAGTATGAGGGCTATAAAAGTTTGTGCGTGCTGACACTCCTATTACAACACACACAGATGACATGAGCTTCCTTTTTATGAGTCACTCAATGACATTAGGGGCCTGGAAATTAAAAAAACAGGCGATAAAATGCAAAAAATACTGAAGTGGAAGAGGAATGAGGGAAGCTGTTTTTCAACTTACTGCTAGCCGAGTGTCATTCGCAGCTGTCCAACTGTGCTCAGCTGGATTGAGGCAGCGGCGGCGCTGGGTGACCGCTGCTGCTGCTGGTTCTGTGGCCGGCTCAGCTGAGGAGAGTCGCACCCATCTGTACCACCACCGCCACCACCGACCGACCGACCGACCGACGACAACGACGAGGGAGCTCCGTCCTCCGCCTCGGCCCCCTCCACCCTCTCAGTCTCCCCCCCTATCAGTATCCACACACCGCCCGTCCGTGCAGACTTCAGCAGCTGATAGCGCACTTTGGTCAAGCTGCAAACTCCCTCCTCCTCCTCTCCTCTCCTCCTCTCCTCTCCTCCTCTCCTCCTCTCCTCTCCTCCTCTCCTCCGTGTCTGTGTGGCGTCGCAGTTCCTGTATGTTGTGCTCTCAGTACGATGGTAACGGCTCCGTCTCTCTGGGCGACACGGAGATAATGTATACTGTACAGCTTCAGTGACTGCACCGCTCCTCCGGGGACATGTCACTTAAGGGACCGAGGGAGACACATCTCGCGCATTTCCGCACGGTCGGCTCGCGCGCACGCGCTTTTCAGTTGCCAGTGACAGTCCTCAAAAACCTGTAACCTTTTCACCTCATGTTACCTAATCCTGACTGTAACCATGAAAGTCCACAGGTTAACTTAAAAAAAATGCATTCCGGTACAATTACTAATTACCTGTCAGTAACTTAATTACATTAATTTTGGATTTCCTCAGTTCCAAATATGGCAAAATCATTTAGCCTTATATGTTTTATCTGATGGTTAATAAGATATTCCTTCCTTTGTGATAATTATGCACATTAAAATGTACTTTCTTTTCAAACTTAAAAAAAACACTTCTTCTGGTCTGGGGCTTGTATTTATACCTTCATCATCCCAGTCACCATTACCGCCACAGCTCCAAAATATGTCTCAGAAGTAGTAATATTAGCACTACTTCTACTGACAGTCTAGCCAGCTAACTGAATTTTTGTATAGCTAACCTTAATGGTTGCTCTGTGCGGCTGACATAAGCAGCTGGTCTATGTAGCTAACATTAGCAGTTGGTCTGTGTAGCTAACATTAGCAGTTGGTCTGTGCTGCTAACATTAGTGGTTAGTCTTTGTAGCTAACATTAGGTTACCAGTTGATCTGTGTTGCTAACATTAGCAGTTGGTCTGTGTAGCTAACATTAGCAGTTGGTCTGTGTAGCTAACATTAGTGGTCGCACTGGTTGTTGGGTTATATGATACTTAGTTTGAACCTCCCAAGAGTCTACAATAATTACATTTTTGCAACTTTCTTCCAATGATATTGCAAGAACACCATGCTACTGAAACTAATTAAAATAAATAAATAAATAAATAAATAAATAAAGCATGAAGGACGTCACTTTCTTTGTCTCTTGTCAGAGAGGCACATTTGTCAAAGAAAGCTACATTATGGTTTTCTTTCTTTCTATAGCAAAATTATAAATAAACTGTAAAAAAAAAAAATCTAATTTTCTTTGGTATTTTGTGTCATATTAAGATACAATGATGGCTGCATATATGATCATATGTGCACAATGACAAAAAAACATGATATACATGCATACATGATATAAGTACACAAATAACATCACTTCAAAGTTCATATGATTTCATTCTGGCTTTCAACCGTTTCTGCTTGCCATTAAAGCCAAGCTACATCTAGCAGGTCCACTTGGTTTCTCTCGCTGCATAAGCTGTGAGAAGTTCAACCAAAGAGTGATGTTCTGTTTCTTTCATCTTATTTTAACACTTCTCAGAGTCCTGAGGAGGCAGCTACAACTCTCCGGCATTTCAAGGCAAAAACAGCAAACTATTGAGTCATTTATCTTGCAATCATATCACATAGAACCCAGTCAGAGAATAATGAATACCTTCCACTTTAGACTAAACTTAATGACCCTGAACATCCCTCAAACTGACTGGCTGGCTGATTGCAGTGCAGTTGTAGTCCTTGTATTTGCTCACCACCTAGTGGTAACATTTGGAAATTGGCACTTTAACACTTTTTAATGTGCCAGGGGCCATTTTGAACCGCGCGGCGCTGTTACCACACGGTTGACTGGTGTGAGTAATGTGTAAGACATAAACAAACAAGAAAAGACACAAACAGGGGAAAATAAGCAAACAACACCTTGAATTGGATACATGTGCCTGTAGCCCAAACGTGTTATTCTCCCATATAAACTTAACTGTGAGTACAATCTAATGTACATTACACTTAATTAAGCATTAATCATTTAATAATGTGTCTGCAAATAAGTTTTGGTCTGATAGTTTCTTTGTTTTGAAGCAGCAAATGTGTTTTTGCATTATGCTTTTTTGGTTTATGATATTATCTTACTGAAAATAAACAGCCTGCATTGTTTGTAGCAAATACCTTACATGCATGACTCAAGTTGGTGTAATCAGAACCATACTTTTGTTTTGTGTGAACAATATTTTCCATCACACGTTAAATTACATCCCGAATGTCTTGTGAGAGAAGGAGATGATAAAATTGCTTTTATCTGTTAGCTTTACAGGCATTAGTCTATGCATTTTGATAATTTTTCAGGTGCAATATATATATTGCTTTATTGTATGTGTGTCTGTATGTTTTTATAGTTATTTATAATCATTTAAAATAGTGGTGAAAATGTTCTGTTTCAGTGCACAGATATAATTTTGGACAATAAAGTTAAAATGTTAAATATCCTGCTTCTATGTCATATCTTTGCCACAAGTGTCGATCACTTTTGAGAGATCTTTTCAAAAAATGTGAGTTTATGTACACATTCTATATTCTGTATATTATAGTCTATAGAATATTGTCTGTTATATCAATATCAGAATTTTGTTTACTCATTTTACAGTGACATTAAATTGATTCATAGTGGGATTTTTTTTTAAATATACCAATTAGTAAATGTTCAATAATGCTCCTTGGCTGCCTTAGCTTGTCTTAGCCTACACACACCAACAGAGCTTAAATATGTTATTAATTTCATCTCTGGTGGGAGCAGTTTATGTTTATGAATCATTCCAACATTTCAGTGACTGCATGAACAGGTTCCAGCTATGTTTAATGTTGTATGAACTCTTTGAAATGCAACCAAAGCATTTACAACTAAAATGCAGTTGCAGCTAAATGCCATAAATGATCCCATTTCCCCACAGAGAAAAGACACCTGTTCTGAGATATATAGTTCTATATACTATATGTAGTGTGGTGTGCTACAGGTAGACTGTATATACTATGGTACTAACATTTCTTCATTTATCATTTATTTATCACACTGTAATTCTACTGTTAACTTGATTTGATTGAATAATAACTTGATTACCTATATTACAAATACACTAAATATTTTATTCTATTTATCTTTTTCAAGAGCCTGACTGATATATTGGATGACTGATAATATCGGCCCGATACAGGCCTATCACAGCTATATCTATCTGTACTGGTATTGGCATATGTGTTGCCTAAAATGTGCCTATCTGAAAACTGTTTTTTTAACACTTCATAATCCGGTTTGCTTTTACTTGTTAAAACCTTTTTCTATAATGAACATTTAATATATTTTCCTCTTCCTTTCTGTTTTTTTCATTTCTGTTTATTTATAATTATTAAAAATACTGGTTCTCTGATTCAGTGCCCTGATGTCATGTTATATAATAAAGTTAAACTGTGTTAATCACTTTTGAGGCATCAATGCAAAAAATGTGGGTTTATGTATACATTTTATATTCTGTATATTATCCGTATAAAGAATATCAGACGATATAGTAGTGGCCCCAAAAATCCAATATTGGTTTGGCTTTATATTTATTATTTGTATTATTTTTTGAACTCTTGCTATTTACATTATTATTGTTAATTATTTAACAAAATATTTAACAAGTCACATCTCCTCTGGTGGACTTAACTTGAAAACATATAAACTCTAGTAAATGTCGAGAAACATGTTTTTATCCTGTTTAACTTGTGCCACGAATCACACATATGATGTTTGTCAATTTACAAGATAATATTTCAAGTCAAGATATTCAGTTTATTGTAAAACTGTTGAAGTTCGGTGATTAGAAAAACTACACACCCAGAAGTCGCATAAGTGACGTCATGGTTTTCTCCCGCCAAAAGCTAACGTTAGCTGCTGAAGCTAGATGCCTTTGTGTTTTCATAGAGGGATGTAGTCACACAACAGGGGTCTTATTCATTTCTCTTTCCGGCTGATAAAAGCACCAGAAGTCGCTGGATAAAACACTTCAGGTAAGATGACGTCACATGGAGCAGCGAGATCGGTGTTGGTGACATTTAATGCCAGAGACCAGGAGCCACTAGAGATGTAGCCTAGCTTAGTTCACGGAGCGGTTTCATACAAGTACAGCAAATTTACCACAAGCTGGGACTTTCTCAACCTGTAAAATTATATGTTAAATTGACAAACAACATGTGTAAATTTGTGACACAGTTCAAACAAAATCCAAAAAATATTTTGAGTCTCCCACAGACTATGTTCATATTTTTCCCAAATTTAGGTCCCACGGGGAAGGACATGACTTAGGCACTTGTCAACATATATAAAATATCAGACCTATAAAGCCTGTTGAAATTGGAAAAAGTAGCTCTATATAAAATTGACCCTGAGAAGCTACATAACTAAAAACTACTGACTGGTGAAAGACGTGTCTTCCATCAGTCTAAACACTGGTTAAATTGAAGTTTTGGCTGCTGCTCGCTCAGGCTTCTCAGTTTGGAAACTTTTCTCCACGGGCTTTCCTCAACTTGGCCGGTCCCTCTTGTTTGAGACCAATTAATGAGGCGGATAAACTCATTAATTGGCCACTTAATTGGCCCCTGTCGCTGCGCGCGCTGCTTCCGCTGGCTTTTAGCGCACCGCCACCACCTCCCTCCCTCCCCTTCAGCCTCCCTGCCTGCCTGCCTCCCCCCTGCTGCCAGACATCACAATCCCCCCTTGTCACAACGATTTAGGGTCAGCCCCTCAGACGGGAAGGTGCTCTCACCGCGCCACCTCTGGATCCCCCCTCCATCAGTACCTCCCTCCCACTCTATCTCGGTGTTTTATGTCTGCGTCACAACAAGTCGGAGCATAGCGAGAGGCAGGCGGGGATGATGGCGTCTCTGGCGGTTTGATTCCGGTGCTGCTCCTCTGACAAACCCGCCTTAATAGCATCAATAGGTGGTGGCGGAGAGGAGAGGAGGGGAGCGAAAGCAACGGGGACATGACGAAACGGCACCGCGGAGGACGGACAAACTAGGCTGAGAGAGACGGACGGACAGTCAGTCGCCCCTTCTCCTCCTCCTCCTCCTCCCCCCCTCCTCCTCCTCCTCGCTGACGGCTTGACTGACACACACAGGCGCTTGGCACAGACAGGGACATACATGCACATCAGCCACTTTTTGCAAACACGCAGGCTGCGCATCCGAGCGGGCAGTAATTGGGCATCCACAGCAGCAGCAGCAGATGAGGGCATTTCATGTCCAGCCTGGCCAGGAATCACTGTGACCCCGACGGAAAGGAGTTCGACTTGACAGGTAGGTACCCTTCACCCGGCCAGCTGCACTGAACAATCTGCCAGATTTTCCCCCTTTTTTGATTCACAAAAGGCTGCGCACACACACTGTTATGTATCCTGCGTCTGTCTTGACTTGAGTGCATGCACTGGAACAAATGCTTAACGTGCAGAGATAATGCCTGCACTGTCATTTCATGCATCTTATTCAAGTTTTTAAGATGTTAGGAGGAGAAGAAGAAGAAGAAGAAAAGTGCATGCAGATGCTTCAACTGATCTTTGCTCATTCAATCAAACTGTATTGCAGCAGTCATCATGCAGTGTTTTGTGAGTGTGTGTGTGTGTGTTTCATGTGTGCAGTAATCATTTGTCTTGCTCTCTGGTTGTGTACTCACTCTCATCTTTCACTGTGGTGGATACAGGCTGTCGCTATGCTCTAAAGGAGGAGGAGGAGGAGGAGGAGGAGGGTGGATAGGGGCTGGTGGTGGTGGTGGTGGTGGGGGGGATTTTAACCCCTTTGCACTGCCTGTCTGAGAGCCAGCCGAAGAAACGCCGGGGCCATAAACCCCTCTGTCAGCAATGGCAGCAAAGTATTCAGCGAATAAATCGGATTTCCATTTCACATGAGCCCTGCTCTCTCCTCTCCTCTCCTCTCCTCTCCCCTCTCCTCTCTGTGTCTCTCTCCTCAGGATGGGGGGAGTAAGTGAAGGAGATGATGTGTTGGCTCGATGGAGTGATGGACTACTGTACCTCGGCAATGTGAAAAGAGTAAGTGCATGTGGGAGCGCGCGCGTGTGTGTGTGACAGAAAGAGACTTTTAGAGTGTGTGTGCAGTGTGTATGTGTGCTCGCTTGGATTTGAAAAGACTTCCATTTAGTTTTGTCAATCATTCCGCTCACCTGCTATCTCCCTCTCAGGTAGATGGAGTCAAGCAATGTTGTCTGGTGAGATTTGAGGACAACTCGGAGTTCTGGGTGCTGAGAAAGGACATCCACTCGTGTAAGAAGAACTCCTCTTTTTCTTCCCGTGGAAGAGTAAATACCCTCCTGTTGGGACTTTTTATTTCTTAGGTTAAAAAATTTGCTCCTAGTTTGACTTTTTGAATGCACAGACGCTCAGCTGAGCTCAAACTAAAAGGTTTGTTTCCACTCTGAAACTTTGCCTGAGGAGTTCTGAGGAACACTTTTCTCGTTCTTCCCCCTCGTGAGCTTAAAACTTTACTTTTTTTGTACCTTTTGTCTCTCTGAATTGTCGTCCTAGAAAAAAAGGCAGAGAAGAAATTACAGTCACGTTCAAGGTTACGATGCTGAGTGCTCTCTGGGTATTCTGATCGGGGCACGTCGAGATGTAATTGGTATATTAGAGTCTATTTATGAATTTATTAGACTAATGACTCTTCAGGGAAATGGCGCCCCCACTCCACCTAACATCAAGCGAAGGGAGGAAGTTGGACGCTTGTTAGGACCGGGCTGAATATCCGCCCGTCAAATGAAGTGAAATCTAAAAGGGTGCAGGAGACACTGAAATCAATGAGGTGGCAAGGATGTGAATCAATATACATAAATTAATGCTGTTGACTGCTCTCTCTCCCTCTCTGTCTTCCTCTTTCACATTTACTTCCTCCCCTCCCCTGCCTCTTTTCTCTCTGTCTGTCTTTCTGTGTTTGCCTCAGTCGCTGCTGGAGTGGAAGAAGTTTGCTGTATTTGTGACGCTCCGCCTCTTAAAGAACCCCTCATAAATTGTCTTAAATGTCGCCACGGTAAGGAAGCACGCCTGATCACACGCTGACAAGTGTTTGCTCTCCACCAGATCTTGAGCTGACCTTGACGATTTGACACAGTATGGTAAATAACAGTGTGGCTCTTTAAAAAAAACAACACAGAAAATCATCTATCACAGATGATAGATATGAGTTGTTGCACCTGCGTCCTGACTAGAATGAAAATAAGACCTATAAGATATTGAACTTTAGTGACAGACTTAAAGCTACTACAAGTAGTTTTTATCTGATCATGAAACAGACTCAGTTTAACACTGATGTCTTAATATGACCTACATAAGCAAAAGATTTCTGTATAGTTATTCTTAATGTCTTAATGTCTGTTACCAGGTCGGATTCTCCTTGAAATCAGATAAAACAAGTCTGTGTTTACACTTTCCCAGGCAAAGGCACAGTGAGTCATACATTAGCCAGTTAAAAGGACGCAGAAGGAGATTTTTATTTAGATAATTTTATTTTTGACGTGATATTTTGTGGTTATGGTAGTGGAAAAAGTGCCACTTTTCTCCACAGGGGCCTCCAAACTCGACACAATATAAAAGTTCCTTGTAGTAGCTTTAAATTCCACAAAATGTCTTTACTTGAGCTAATTTAAACCTGTAATATGCAACATTTTTACACTAAAATGTCTAAAAATGCTAGACCTTTGTTACATATGTTGTTGAGATGTCAGCAAAAATGAATAAAACTTAATACTAGGGCTGCCCCCAACTAAATATTTTCCTAGTTGACTAGCAGTCATCAGCTTGAGCCATTAGTTAACCAGGTATGGCATGTTTATGATATTAATTTAATTGTTTACACACACACACACACACATACATACACACACATATATATAGGGGCCACGTCACAAGCTGCTTGTTAAATGCTGATTTAACATTTTATTAATTTTGTTGTTCAAAACACAGGAATAAATAACTTCCAACTTCTAAAAAACAAATACTTGCAGACTTATCAGTGCGATGGATAATGCATATTTACAAATTAACATGCTAAGTTAAAAAACTTGCTTGTCAACTGCCTCATGCCCTTCCTGTCCCCGTCTGAATCCACCGGGTCTTTGTCTTCCCCTGAGTGACATTTTGGTTAGAGCCGCTGTAACGTTACATGACATCAGTACTTTATTCTGGTCGTCTATGTGGCCGCCATTGTTCTCGGAGGCTGTGTGCCAGTCAAATATGACTGCTGACTGAGCTAACTAGCTAATGGCATCTAGAGCACAATTAGTAGCAGTGCGCTGGTGACTACAGTGCAACAAGGGAAAATGTCTGTGATGCAACATTTCTCCAGGTGTTTGTATTTCTGCAGCTAACAGATAAAAGAAAATGTGGAGAACTAAGACTCTTGTCACCGACTAACAGTTTAGTCGACTATTAGGGGCCAGCCCTAATGGATACATTACTTGCTCTGTGATTATTTCTGCCTGAGATTTTCATCTGCGTCAAACAGCATTTTTTGTTATTATTTTAATGTGAGAGAGACCCCTAGTGGCAGAACTTACACATTGCTAAATTACTTGAACGCGTATCGGCACAGGAGTCTATGCACTGATCTGATATTACATAATTAATTTGTCCTAAAACGAGACCTTGCTGCTTCACAGTAACATCCTAACACCATTATGTTTTTTAAACTTGAGTCAGGCCATACAACAATGATAGCCAGCATTGAAAATGTTACTTTTGAACTGTAATAGGTTACTGATTACTAGCTACTCTGTCCAAAATGTAATAATGATTGATGATTACTTTTCTAACAAATGTTTTAAATTGACCAATAAAGCTGAAAAGTCCCAGAAAAAGAAACTGAAACCGGGAAGTGTAAACCTCACAACTTTATTGCAATTACATTAACTTACCTCTGCATGAGTCCTCAGGTTTGATGTGGAGCATTTCAGACGAACACACAGGCATCACACTGTAAAGTAATGTTCAAGCCCTTTTGTGATTTCATAACTCAGATTGTCTTGAGTTATATGCATTGATTTGATTGACAGACGAGAGAATTTAGCAAATTCAAACCAGAGAACCAATTAAAAACAATGCCCACATTTTGAGCACATTCTGCAAAAGGAATAGAGCCTGTTGAGGTGTAGAGATAGCTCCTTGTAATCCATCTTGATAGTGTTGCACTCAGTTTTGTCCCATCGGCTTTGTTGACCCTTGTTATCTGGAAATATACCAAAAGATCCTGCACAGCAAAAAGATGCAAAGCAAAAGACTGAGAATCTTATATTCCACACATAAGCTTTTTACTGACAATAAAATATTTGGATGTAACCCCTTTGTAAACACCAACATTTTGATTAGTAAATGTAATTTAATTAAATATTTTTATTTTTACACTTTTATTGTAATATAGTTACATGAAACTATTTTCTCCCCAACACTGATGACCGCAGTCGGTATCGGCTGATAGTCAACAATTGGATTCAGTATCAGGGAGGAAAAAACTGTATTCAAGTTTTACTATTAATCATGCTCTAACGTGCACATCTTAAAACTCAGATTTAAAGTGAGCACAGAGATGGATGTGAAAACAGTCTTCTGGTGTTGATGTCTGAGCATACAACATTAAACTTTAAAACTATTATGATGAAATGAAGTATACTGAAGTGCAAGTGGGAAGGAGTTTTACAAACACAGCAGCAGGATGCACAGGCAGGAGAGAGCAGCAGATTTTACCGTTGTGTCTTCTTCACGGCTCAGTCAGACAAACAGGGTTGCTGACAGTTTGTTTTGAGGGAAAAAGCAGACAAATATACTCCCTGCTCCTTAGATGCAAATAGTAAAGTAAAATGTTTTGCACGTTGCTGAAACAAACCAGCAGAGCACTAAACATGGAGCTGCTCTGCCATTATTGTCACTCCGGCTGTCTGTCTTGTAAACACGAATTAAACGCTCTGCCTCCTCCTCCCATTACAGGTTATCATCCAGAGTGCCACACGCCAACCATCGAACCGGAAGCTGACAGCGATTCGTGGATATGTCGGCAATGTGTCTTTGCAGTCTCAACCAAGGTCAGGCTGCTAATCTCTCCGTCTCACACTCTGGGGGAAAAAAACATTCAGTGTGTAATATGGGAGAAATCCAGTCAAATATATCAGGCTGTGCTGCCACTACACTGTTGTGTACCGGAGAAAATGGGTTTATTCGAGGCAAAAGCGCACTAATTCCCTCAGTATTGAGTTCAATATTAGATGTTCTACATTGTGTCCGAGAAATCATGAAGAATCAATAGTTATGAAGCTGAAAAATTACGCTGAAGTTGAGAGGAGTACATTTAAAGTCAATCAATCACATGTGCTCCAGTTCTGTAGATGTGAGATGAGAAAGCACCCGGTTAATTGTCAATCGGTCAATGTCCATATCTCATTGTCCAGACTTCCGCTGCTTCGGACACTATCTCTCACAGCTGACCTACAATAAAATGAGACGAATTGCTTCCTCCCCGTCCAATGTGATCCGTCTCCCTCGCCGTTCTGACATGACAGTGATTTGAGGGGTCACCGACCAATCAGTTCTGTCCTAAAATTGTGTTTTCAGAGAGGCGGGGCCCTCAAACGGGGACGCTTCGCCCGGCTCATGCAATTTATGAAACTCCGGCTCCCGTACCAGCTGTCGTCGTTAGACTGGGACCCGCAGCATCTGACCAATCAGCAACAGTGTTACTGCTACTGTGCCGGACCTGGAGAGTGAGTGACACTGCAGAGGCCAGTTTAAGTTTGAATGTACTGTTCACATGTGCTCTGTAACGTTTTCCCTGAAAGTGTGATCTCATCTAAGTCCGAGTCATCTTGTGGATTGTTTTCAAATTGCATGCAGCCGGTCAGACATGTGTCAGACAGTATTAGCAGTTTGAGTTTGTTTTGACTTTCTTGGAATGATACATGAGTGATTTTTACTGCATCAGTTCAGATACTGTCAGGTAGGTTGTCAGTCAAAAAAATGGCACAACAAACTATCTTTTTAAAGCAGAGATTCTCAATTTGTTATCAGCCAAGGAGCCCGCATAAGACAGAAAGGAGCTCCCTCATGCATGTCTCTTGGAATAATTTGACATAGGATTTTTTTAATATATATTCATTTATATATACAGAGCAGCTTTACTAAAATAAATATACAAAGGTATATACAGATAGTGAAAAAAAGGATCAACAGCGATGTTCTGTACATTGGTTACACCACATTAGTCCTTGCCCTGAAAAAAATTCAGCACAGGGTCCCAGATCAGTTAATAATATTATCAGCATCTGTTTCAATAATCCAGTATCAATCAGGCCCTAATGATAGGCCTATAATAACTATGTTAATGATTGATCATTAATCGATTAATCGCTGTTAAGAATTTAACTTATTTAAAAGGCATTAATTGATAATTGATGGTTAGCTTAGAAATGACAGTAATTGCGCCTCATTTGACATTGTTTTGTCTGGTGGAGCTATTTGTTGAATAAGAGCACTTAAAGTTAAACTTTAAACAAAAAAAGAGAAAAAACAAGAGGAAAATTAAAATGCATGCATTTTGTATTTCATTAGTTATTAATGATTAATTAATTGAGTAATTGGTTGTTATAGTTTTCAACCATTGGTCAGGGAAAATGCACAAAATTTCTATCCTATAAAATCATGTGTGTGAATAAGTCATGATTGTTAGAAGACAAATCATAAAATGAATGCAGGCTGTAATGAAGCCTTTTGTAAATAAGTAAGTTGCATGACTCTGAAAACTTTTCACAGATCCCCTGGAACCCTGGGGATCCCGGACGCCTATTTGAGAACCTGCATTTCCTATGTTTGTCATACTTTGTCACTTTGCACTCTTTTGCTCATGTGGAAAACCCCACCCACCTGGCACGTAAAGCTGTAGAAAACAAACTACCATATCTCTGTGAGTACAGTAGGAGCCGGTGGGAGTTCACACCTGAAGACACATTTCAGCTCAGAAAATGTAAAGTGGCAGCTGCAGGCATCAGCCCTCAGTCTTCCCTCAATTATGCATAAATACAAACTTGTCTTGTGACAGATGTGAGACACGTTCATTCATTCATGTGTTTAAAGTCTCTTGGTGTTTTCATGTTGGACTGCAGGTGGAACCTGAAGATGCTGCAGTGTGGGAGCTGTGGTCAGTGGTTCCACGAGGCCTGCACACAGTGTCTAACCAAGCCATTACTGTATGGAGACAGGTGCGTTACAGATTACATTCCTGCAACAAGCTCTGGATTCTTTATACTTTCTGTCAGTTTTTTTCATGTAGTCTTAGTCTAGTCCTGTGTCAAGTGTCCTTGTTAGTTTTTATTATATTGTGCTGTTGCTCTAACATACTACACCACTAACATAATCAATCTTATTGATGGTTACTCTATATATTATGGTGCTGGGCTCGCCCCTTATCTTGTACTGCCTTTAGATGTGTTTGCTTTTTTTCTTGCGTGTTGTCTGTTTTAAGGTGACGCTCACTTTCCTCCCCTTTGGGATTAATAAAGTATTATGTGCCGTATCTTATTGTATCGTTTAATATTGTAGTTTAGTTAATGAAATGTCTGGGAATCTTATGTCTTATCTTAGTCAAAGAAAACAAACAATTTTCTAGTCAACTGTTAGTCAATGAAAACTGTTTACATTTTAGTCCTTTATTTTAGATGATTTTAATTACATTTCAGTCAGTCTAGTCGAGATAAAAAACATTTTCATGGTAGTCAAACTTATTTTACACAAGATTTTATCTTATGTAAAATAATCTATATCTTGTTTCAGTTAAACAGGAAACTTCTTCAGGAAAAGTCTTTCATCTCCTCTTTTTTGTCAACAAAAAATGCTGGTTTAGTTTTTATTTTTAAAACTACGTTTTAGTTCCATCTTTTTTGTCAACAGTATTACATTTTAATTTAGTCGTCGTTAGTGTGTAACAACGTTGGTGACGTCTTGTCATCGTCTCGTCTAAAGTTCTTGACGAACATAGTTTTCATTAACAAGATGAACACTAATTACAGTAAATATAAAGGAATTTGTTTGGTTGTATATTCATATGCACACCCAAACTGAAGCAAATATCTTTATTTAAAGTTACAACAAGGAGCCCCTGTGGACAAAAGCAGTCATGTTTCCACTGTCAAAACCATAAAATATATTGTCAAAACTAAAATTATCTTAAGAAAAATCTCATCCTGCTTCGGATTAACTGGTTGTTAATCTTGTAACCTTGCTGGGAAAACATGAGCATAGGCTCTTCAGATCTGCATGTCAAACCCAGTTGCACGTATTAAGAATAACTATAAAGAAAGATCCGATCTTCTTGGTGATGGTCTTGTTTGCTCACGTAGGTCATATAGAGGCATCGGTGTTAAATTGAGACTGTTTCATAACCAGTTAAAAACTACTTGTAGAAGGTTTAAGAATAAAAATAATGCATTACGATGCTGATATATTGGTTGATTAACACAAGCATTTGACATTTATGGAAACAGTCTCATATTTGGTTAAGAATTCTTACAAGGATAGTTGAACCAATACAGTAAACTGCCACAGATGTCGTTAATAATATAAAGATATATATAAAATAAATAAAACATAAGATGTCAGTATATTTTGAACATTGAACCATTATTAGTTATCCCTTTGATATAGAAATTTAATAAAAAATATCTGACAGTTTGGCTTGTAAAGCCTCTTTTTACTGTAGTTTGTATTTGCAGTGGATACACAGATGTCTATGTATTTATGTATTTTGTAGCCAAAGTCAGTATTTGCCGATAATATTACGTCGATACATCAGTCAGGATTTGATGTTTGGATTGTGTTTTCATATGAGACTCTGTTGTTGACCCACTTTACATTGATTTTTTTTTTATTGGTCTACCGCCCACCACATGCTTTTTACTTTGTTTGGTGAAATATTGAGGTTAGATTGAGCAGAATCCTACCTGTGGTATCTGAGGTACATGGTACAGGTGCAGACTTACTAGGGCTGCAACTAACCATAGCTTAATTTTTGAATCTTCTTTTGAGATTTTATTTAAGTTATTACATAGTTTAGTTTAGTCCAGGGGTTCACAAACAATTTCATGTAAGGGCATCTGCAGTAGGTGCAAATTAGACCATGGAATCCCAGTTTGAGAGGATTTTGTCGTATGGAGTCGCCTTTGAGTATTTCTTATTTTTTAGGTCAGAAGATATAAAGTCCCAGTCAATCAATGACCAAAGTAGAATTGATATAAATCACAGTCAATCAGATCAGCCAACCCTGTTTCTTCCCTTGTTGTTCCAGCTTCCTAAAAATTTGATGAAAGACAAGATATTCTATTCCTTCTTTTGCTGAGGACCTCCTAATACCCATTAAAGGACTCCTGTTGGTCCCTAGACCTCAGTTTGAAACCACTGATTTCGTCTGTAAAACCTTGGAAAATAGAGAAAGAGAAAGATTGCTCATTTTGTCATTCAACATTCAAGAAGCCAAAAATATTCCATTTCCAATCCTATTCAACAGTGAAAAGCAGAACATTTAAAGGGACAGTTAAGCCAAAAATCATGAATACACATTTTTCCCCTGGCCTGTAAAACTGTTTATCCCTCTGGACTTTTTTGGTGTGAGTTGCAGAGTTTTGCAGATATCAGCTGTAGAGATGTCTGCCTTCTCTCCGGTATAATGGGACTAGATGGTATTTGACTTATGGGGCTCAAAGCACCAAAAAAAATTACTCTTAAAAAATGTAAAACCAGTGTCTCTTTCTAAAAATCAGGACCCGGTTACTCAAGATAATCCACAGACCTTGTTTTGAGCAGTTTCATGTAGAAACTACTTTCTTTTTAATAGAAAGAAAGTAGTTCTGGTAGATTCCACTTCAGAAGCGTTTCAGCAGCGGAGCGTTTTGCCCGCCTGTTTACTTGCTCAGATTTTGTTGATTAGGTCCTCTTTCTTTGCTCTTTGGTGCTTCTACCATGGATAAACAGGCTGTGTGGTTCCTGCTTGTTCAATCTGCTCTGAGCTGATTGATGCAGCATCAGGCTTGTCTTTGCAATTTTCACTTGCCCCTGTAGTTTTATTGCAAAAAACATGGCAACATGCATCCTAAATTTTTTAGAAAAGCTGCAGTAAAAATGTAAAATCAGGCATTTTAGGCCACGATAATCCCCCCAAAAACAACCATGAAATCCGGGAGGAACTGATTGTCTTGAGTAACGCGGGTCATGACTTTTGGAAAGAATTACTGGTTTTGAATTTTTCAAATGTATTTGTGGTTGCAGAGAAGGCAGACATCTCTACAGCTGATATCTCAGCAACTGAGCGCCTCACAGCAAAACAATCTAGATGGATAAATAGGACTATTAGGGGAAAAGTATATATTTTTGATTTAGGGGTGAACTGTCCCTTTAAGAAGCTGCAGCCAGCGAATGCTTGACATTTTTACTTGAATGAATAACAAACTATTAATTGGTTACTAAAATCTTGTTGCTAAATTTTCAGTTGACTAATATTAATTGAGTCAGCGGTAGATTCCAGTCTGATGAAGATAATCAGATGAAGATGTCTAACATGACAGCCTCACTTGTCACAGAATTACCTTAATTAGCTTAAGACTAAATCATTAGTGCGCATGTTAATGTACTCACTGACTTGTGTTACAAGGACAAGAGCAGCTCGCACACTCAGAGTAAAGGGACAGTGACAGACAGCGGAGCAGACATATCAGCTCTGGTTCAGATATGATGTTTGGAGGATATGCAAGCTGCAGTTTGATAGGCTGCATCTCAAGCGTGTAATAAAATGTATCCATCCATTAAGTTATTATTGTCATTAACCATCTGTGTTAGCCGACTCAGTTCTACACCCACCCTGACACCGTGTTGATGCCGAACCTGTCTGAGGGGGGAGGAAAAAGGAGGGATTAGATTTAGATTGACAGTCGGGGAGAGTGAGGCCGGATTGGTACAACATCTGCTGAGCAGGTGATGGAGGAAGAGTGAAGACTGAGTTCACAGTTGGAATAGTAAGCATGTGCTGCCGTCATACTGTGTCTGCTCTTCATCTTTCCCGATGACCTTCAGCGAGCACATGCATATAGAGGGACGGATGCCCATAATGTTATTGTGGTATGAGCTGAGTTTCAGGGTCACTCTGAGCTGAATATTATAGTGAAACGGATTCAACTGTCTCTTTATTTTCCCTTCAGGTTGATTTATATGATAAAATGTCTAGAGAGGAGGGACTGCAAGTGAAGTAAAAGGGAACAATTACAATGTATATGATTAACTTTATAGTAAAGGAGAAATATAATATAGTTACTGTAATAAATTAAATGTAAACGACATGTCATTAGCAATTAGGGAAACATGCTAAGTTAAAATACTGGCTTCTTTGACAACAACCCTAGCTGCCTGTTTCACGTTCGTTAGAGTTAAAATTAATGCCGAATGGCTGCCAAAGGAGTAAGTGTCTGATTATGAGTGTTGAGAAATCATTAAGAATCTGTTATAAGGAGTAGATGTTTATAACGGTTAAATTTAGCAATATGTTAATGGAGTTTGGCAGGCAGTGAGGCAGGTAGTCACTGAACCCCAACTCCTAACCTAAACTCTAAACCTACTCCACCCTTAGGTGCATAAGTGGGCCAAAATCACCTAGTGGCTTTGGTTTTTTGCTATATGTTTGTAATGAAAACATGTTTTAATTAAAAGCCATTTAAATGTTGAGGTTATGTTCATCCTTGTCAACATTTCTGTGGATTTGTGCCAATTTGGCAGTCAGAAATATTTTGAAAGTAATATAACATCACTATTTTAGGTGATATTTGAATACTTTTGTTTTAAATTGATGTTAAAGGAGAAGTAAGTAATATATTTACTGCAATAATTCATAAAATGACCATGATATGTCTTAAGAGATTAAGGAAACATGCTAAGTTGAAGTACTGGCTGCTCTCTTGACTTGTGCTTGTGTAGCTTCCTGCAGGCAACCTGCCTGAGTTATGAGTCTGGAGAGGAGCTCGCTTCAACCATAGATTGTGCATCAAATAGGGATTAAACCTATTTAATATACTGTGTATGGCCCCAACTTCCTTTTTCGGCTGTAATACTTATTTTTTAAGTCTAGGGTCTTACATATTGTGCCTTTAACTAAATGAAAAGAAGTCTGCCAGGTAGAAAATATTCTTGTTTTGGACAAAAATAGTTTTCACAGAGTTAATTTGCTTTAAAAGGAGACAGTGATGCACAGATGTGCAAGTGAGGATAAAAACAAAGGATTAATATTCCACATAGAGAAGACAAAATTTAAGATGACAGCTGTTTTTTGAAACTAAATGACAGACAAACTCATAGAGAAGGAGATAAATACACTTCTTTTTTAGGCCAAATGATATTTAACAGAGTCACATGCTGCCTGACTGATTGTTTTTTCATGTGTCTTTTTAGGTTTTATCAGTTCCAGTGCTCAGTCTGTACAAAGGGACCAGAGACCATCCAAAGACTACCCATGACCTGGTGATGTTAACCTTTACTGACATGTTTGCAGTGAAAAATCACTACAGTTTTATAGGTCGTACACAATGATTATTTGAGAGTAAAAGAAAAAAGCATCATTCTTTCTTTAACTTTTAACTTTTTCAGGACATTCCAAGTTTAGCTTGAGAGAAAATGTCTAGGCTCACAAATGTTGGAAAACATTCTGAAATATGTAAAATAATCATGAAAATATTTTGCATTTTTATTATAATCATTTCTTTTTTGTATTTCACCTGTATTTATGATCTAATTCATACTATGTTTTATTTAAAATGCAGGGTGGATTTGGCTCATTTAGTGCTGTACCATCTCTCGCTGTGCTGCAAGAGGAAATACTTTGATTTTGACCATGAAATCCTGTCCTTCACCAATGAGAATTGGGAGTCGTTGCTCCTAGGCGCGGTATTGATATTTCCTCGTTTAAGCACCATGATGAAATGATGTGAAATGCTGCCAGCCCTTTTGCATTTGAGACTTAAAGCCTATTAACCACCATTAAAGTAAAATTTAATGTTAAAAAAAGTGTGACCTCTAACGTAAGCTTAAAGGGGAACTCCACTAAGTTAAAGTATTGGATGTGACACTGCATGTTTTTATGATGTAGGATAGTACCACAGCCTATCAGATGAGCTGAAGCACCCCTCACATTTTCCAAATGTGTTCATTCAGTTGATTTTAAATTGGATGTAATTTAGCACTATTACTAAGGGCATTATAAAAGTGATTATTGTTACCAATATTTTGACATACAATTGATTAAGTTAACAATTCAAATTTTTATCAATTAGCCTTCTTTTAGGCATTTTATCAATTACTTTTAGCTAATTTTTCAGCCATTTACCGATTACGTTTAGTGGTTTCAACTCTGTGTTTAGCTAACAATTCAACGGTTTGCTATAAGATAACTTTTCCATAATTTTTCCAATACTTTAAGTTAACTATTCAGCTGTTTGTCCAATAATTTTAGCTAAGGATTTCAGCTTTTCATCCATTACTTATAGTCATCTATTTCAGCTGTTTATTTAATATTTGTCGATAATGATTTCAGTGTTGTTTATGCAACACTTTTAGCTAGCCAACTATTTCAACTGTTTCCCTGATACTTTCAGCTGTTTAAACTTAATCCTTGTCTTTAAACTGACTGTTTCATTCTATTTATCTGCTACTTTGTGCAAACTACATCATCTCTGCTTGCTGACTAGCTAGGTTTAAAACACTCTGTAACAAAGTTTCGACAGATTAGTTAAATGTAGTCCATCCCAAGAATTGCTCAAAATCCACCCAAACTGATAAGCACCCAGATATTATCTATATTATACAATGCAAATGAATTCACTATGACATAATAATATATCAAGTGTGCTTCAGTGCACATAAATCGACTATAAATTTCTGCCCTTTGCCTTAAAGATAAAGAAGGTGACTGGATGCGTTTGCATAACTTAAGAGTACAGTTTATTAATATACATTTCAATAAACTGTAATTTATCATGTATTTAAAGCCAGCCCAAATCATCGTAAACCAGCAAAAATCCTGTCTACCTGCTAAAGCCTATTTTATCAAGCATAATGCAGACCTGCACAATTGAGCGGAAAAGCACAGTTACAGCAATTTGAAATCCCATTTTCTTCTTTGTTAAATATCTAGACATGTATATATATATAATTTTATATTTTCCATGTTAGCTGAGCGACTCAACAGTCTTTCCATGTACCCCTGATGATGCAGAAGTAATCCACCGGCGGACAATTATCCCCGGTTTGAAATAAATGATCTAGGACACTATGGGCAGCATTTATGAACATGAAAGGTTTTGACAAATTCTGGAGTGCTGAGGCTCAAAGTTGTGAAACCACCTGTTTTAAAGTCTGAAGTTGCTCCATAGAGAATAAACAGGAAGATAAAAGTAGAGGTGACTGAGTGAGACACAAGGGGGATTTTTTTTTGAGCATTTCCTGTTCATCTATCTGAGGTCTGGGGTTCTTCTTTAAGCCGTTTTTAAAAGACATTTTGAAATGTATTGTTTGTCCTGTCATCACATGACAGCAGGGCTTTTCAGCCATGTATCTGCAACAGGTATTTTTCCATATTAACACTATTGCTGTCAGTGACTGTAAAAGAAAATTATTGTATGCATTAAAGGCTTTCTGTCTGACGGCCGTCCACTGTGTAAACACAGCTTTGATTTTTCATTCCTGTCTGTCCTCCAGCTCTCTGACACGCCAAGGCAAGACCGCTGTCACAATCTCCTCAACGCTCTGAACTCCCACAAGGACAGGTAAGTCATCGCATATGATGAGAAGAATAAACACCGAGCACACATGACTGGATTGATGAGTAGCACTCCATGAATAGAGGGGTCTTCTTAGCGCTGCGTGGTTTGTAACAGTGGACCTGCTGACTGAAACGAGCGAGGTGAAATGTGTGACTCTGAATACAGAGGGACCAAAATGGAGCTGCCAATTAGAACAGATGGAATTTACCACTTTGTGGCGCTGATTATCCCTGCTGGCTGTAAGCAGGGAGGGGATCATGTGATCGCCTCAGTGCAACCCACCCTGCACATGAACTCCTGCAACTCCTGTATGCAAAATCTGGACAGTATTTTGATCTATGCCAGCATAAATTAATTGAAACCTGCAGAAATCCTACTCTGCAAAACAAAAATGAAGTTTCAATTTTAGATAATAAGTCTAAAATTATCTGTTTCATCGTTGGTATTTATTTGAAATATTATTTATTCAGCATATTTGACATACCAAACGAAATAAAATCTCTTTCTCTGCCGTCTCAAACCTGCCTCTACAACCTGCAGCCTGTCTGTCTGTCACCATGGCAACGCTGTTGTGTGTATCGTTGAGGAAGCACACATGATATGCTTCCTGTTATGTTGTTGTTGCCGTTACCACCGCTGTGCTTCATACTGTGATCACATTTGACCACACTTGCCACCGCGTTCGGCTCGTTATTGCCCTGACTCACTCACCCCATTCTGTAACGAACTGCTGCTCGCTCAAACATCGCTCTGTCTTGCTCTCTTTTTCCCTACACTCACTCATGCTCTCTCACCCATATATTCTCAAATGCCGAACTTTGGCACTGAATGATGCAACATGAACTGGTACTTGGTAATACCGACATAATTCTGTCAATACCATTAAAAATACAGAATTTGTACCCCAGCCCACTGGAACTACATCTTGTCCGCAGCTAATCTCAAATAGCACTGGCACTGTTTGTTTTTTGTGTGCATCCATGGTTGTATGCTGAAAGATCTGTGTGATTCAGCATTCTTAAAAAACCTTTAAAAATATATTTTTTTAAGTGATTATTATGTTTTTGTGGCTGTAGGCTTTATGTTTTCAGGTCATCCCATTCTTGTGAAGAATCCCATGACAGAATTTCTTCAAACTTTGCACAAATGTTCACTTGGACTCAAAGATGAACTGATTTAATTTTGGCGGTCAGAGGTCACTGTGACCTCATATCTGTCCCATTCTTGTGAACACAATATCTCAAGATCACTTTGAGGGAATTTCTTCTTGACACAAATATTCACTTGGACTCTAAGATGAAATGATTAAACCTAGCAGAAATATGGTACTCCATGTGTCTAATCAAACTCGTCGAAACAAAAAGGCTGGAGCACAACTCAGCATCAACGTACAGCTTTAATAGTGCAAACGGACTAACACGACTGTGTCTTCATCAGAGTCAGGGTGAACACAGACATGGAGCAGGCAACAAATAGTAAATCTAATCTAATCTAATCTAATCTCTAATCTAAATCTAGACCAGGTGTGCAAATTAGCAGTTGATAATTGGTTAGACAAAGTTTCAAGTCCATTGGATAATGAGTACAGTGGGGGTATCTCCATTCAGTGTCCAAGTGCCACACCGTCAACACTGTGTCATCAACACATCATGTACCTCAGAGTCACAACTAAAGAAATATAAAGATACAAGTATGATAAAATTAGTTATTCCTTACTGCCTAAGGGCTAACACCCTGTCAAAGATATGACAACAGGCACACAGATCTCTCTCAAAGTTACTTTCTTAAAGATAAATTCACCAAAAATACAAAAAATACAGGTATAGGCATCCTTCAAGTTTGACAAATGAGAGGAAACATGACAGATTCAGTTCTTTGTTTAGGCCAAAGGGCTCCACTGTATTCAGTGTGTGGATCCACCACCTCTTGGATTTTTCGATTCCCTAGAACTTAAATGATGCTGCAGAGCCGTGGTTAACCTGTGCAGAATGTCGGGCAATAGCATAATCCATATTTTGTGTCTGCAGTGCAGTTTTATATTCAGATGTACAAATGTTTAAAGCTCTTTTCATTTGGCCACCATAAACCAGGCCACGTACACATCCAATGTACTGGCAAAAATATTGCATCAGATCTTTCATTATCACAGTGTTGTGCAAGTTCACACTTAAAAAGAGCTAGCTCAAAGTTCACACAGATTAAAATGAACCAGTTCACATTCACAGTTAACAATTTTAACATTAATTGCAAACTGATTATGTGTCAATATAGTGGCAAGTTCCATGTTAAAGTCTTCACTACATTCACTACACAAGAGACTGCAAGCGACCAACAACTGTTTCAGTTTGACATCTTGTTTGTTTGTTATGTGGAGGTTTTTGTTAATGTTAGTGGAAATCCGGCAGTTTTGGAGGCATTGCAGTAGGTGATTCACCATGTGTTGCCTGGCGGGATCTGCACTCTACTGAGTGCACTCATCTGGTTTTGTCTTATTTGAAGAGGGCTTGTGTTGTTGTTATTAAATTACAATAACCAGCCCAGAGGTCTAATTGTTTTGGGTGTTTTTACATTGAAAGTTTCAAAAAGAAAAACCTTGCAGCCATAAAACTGTGAATTTCTCCAGGCTGTCTGCTCTAATTATGTATACTTAATTACACACTCACTACCTTTGAAATGTTCCCGAGTCTACTTTTTCATCAGGAGAATAAGTACATTTTGTTACACAACGTTAAATTCATTATTAGCATCAAAGAGGAGGAATAAAAAAATAAAAACACACACATAAGGTGATGATCCATTTTAAGAACCAACACCAGACTGTACAAGCTGTTTCTCTGATGTCCCCCTCAGGTTTGTCTCCGGGAAGGAGATCAAGAAGAAGAAGTGTCTTTTTGGGCTCCAGGTCCGAGCTCCGCCTCCGCTGACGTCCGATTCGTCGCCCCTCATCACAGACCCACCAATCAACATCACGCACCGCAGAAGGTCAGAGTAAGGACGGCGTCTCTGTTTTCAGCGCTTATCTCAATAAGAGCTACGGGAATCCCACAGGGCGTATAGTCATTACGCATGAACAATTAACTTTAGGAATCAAAGGACTGCAATTTTCATATGCCAGCAAAAGTATCAGTCTCTTAATAATCTCCTAAAACAGTATAAAACCCCCCTGTGTGCTTACGTTTGTACATCTGTAACTGTGTGTGTGTGTGTGTGTGTGTGTGTGTGCGCGCGCACATGTCCCGTAGTCTGCAGATTTCACAGACACGCTTTTCATTTTAAATAATTTGTAGCATTTAGCCGGTGCTTATTCAGACTGAATTACAATGAAATAATTTGCAGTGGAGAAGACTTAAAAGGAAATGTGATTGAGGGAGGTGGGTTCATCTTCTTCTCTCTCTTCTTCTCTTTCTTCTCTTTCTTCTCACTCTTCATTTAATTAATTATTTTTTAGTAACAGAATCATATGATCAAAGTCTATAAAACACAAATATAAATTTGCTGCAATATGCATACCTTTATTAATTTCAGGGGTGGAAAGTAAATAAATACATTTACTCAAGTACTATACTTAAGTACAGTTTTGAAGTATTTGAACTGTACTTGAGTATTTTCATTTTCCAACACTTTATACTTGTCTCCACCACATTTCAGTGGCAAGTATTTACTCCTCTACATTTATTTTATAATTTAAGTTAATAGATGCTGTCCAGATGTAGCTGCACAATATAATCAAAGATAGTTTATTGATCCCGTTTTCCAGGGCGAGGTTCACGATGTACCCAGCAGTATATAAAGTTCTACTCTATCAGCTGCAATAATCCAATAATGTACATTATTCAGAAAAATTGGGCCTTCTGGGGCATTCTTTTACTTTTTCTACTTAAAGTATATTCCTTTCGTACTTTTACTTGAGTAAAATTTGAAGTACGGGACTTTTTCCTGAAACAAAGTATTTCTACATTGTGCTATCGGAACTGTTGCCTAAGCGTAACATCTGAGTGCTTCTTACACCATTGAATCTATTCTCTAGTTCCTTTTTCCCATCTAAATATCTACAAGCCATAAGTTTCCAGTAGTGAGCAAGAGAACTGGCTAAAATTACTTTAAGCTTCACCACTTTTTCTGACAGAAATGCACAACAAGGCTAGACTAGAGCAAAGTCAGTTTGCTTCCTCCTAAACGAGCACCATGTCAGAGGCAACACGCATTAGTTTATCCCATTCCAGAGACAGATTTATGCTTTCTCAACTTAACTGACGACCTTTAATAAATAATACGAGTCACACTCTTGACTCACAACCTATATTCCTGCACTCATAGATTGTTCACAGTGATATTTAAAGTAATTAAGACAGGGGATGTTATCTTGGTAACTCTCTTGAGGTATTTGATGTTTGTTTAACCTAATTAAGTTTATTACTGATATTAGATAAAAAGTCTTAGCTCCCTGAAACAGTTAATAAGAGGCAGGTACACAGGAACAAACTGCACAGGACTTAACGTGGTATGGATATTCATAATCCTCAGAATATAATTACTGGTGATTTAAATGACCCCCTGACATAGAGCTGGGCAATACATTGATATGATATCGATATGTTAAGTGATTTTCTGAAATAGCTGTCCTATTGGCCAGCTGTTCTGTTATTACCCACGTAGTCATTATATCTACACTACTGATGATTATTTACCAAAAATCATAGTAAATCTTATTTGTGAATGCACCAGTAGTCATCTGAGGTATTTCGTCAAAAATATTGTGATATTTATTTTTTGATTACTATACCAGTGGTTATATTAGTAAGTGCTTGAGAACATTTTGGACTTGACAACCAGTCATAGATGAAACTGAGAAGGGCAACAGGATGAGAGAAAGACGAAGGCTTAGTCACAGAGCGAGCTTGGCAAGCACCGGTCGACAAAACCACAGACAGCCCCGAAAACCACGGACTCTGAGTCTAGTAAAATTTCAAGGCCACTGCTGAACTTCGGTCAGAGCTGAAGATAGAAATTTCCCCTCTCAAAGTGGACCTTTGTGTTAATATTGATGCAACTGCTTTGTGAGGACATTACGCACCGTCAAGAGGAGATTCGCTCAACAGTCCTCTCGCTGTCGAAAACAACTGGAGTCGCACTCCAACAGAACACACGCTGCCCACAGAAGTCATCTGATGAAATATGGATCAAGATTATGTGACTACATCACCTTTTTCTTCCTACAAATGTTTTCGGAAACATATTTTGTTTAGCTGTAAGATGAGAAAGATTGTAACCAGGCGGCCACCATTTTCAGCCCAAACTGTGATCTGTCCCCAAGCCTAACCAAATGTTTTCTGTCTCTAAACTTGCCCAGATCCTAAAACAAAGCAATTTCACATTATAAAACATAATTAGTGTGTACAACATACACAAGAAAACAAACATGTACACATGTGCGAGAGATTAAAAGATCTAGGATGCCCTTCTAGACACAACCAACAGAGTTTCCAACAGAAATTCTCAGATCAAACTGTCAAACTAAGCACTGTTGATCAAAAATGTTTAATTGTAATATGATAATGATAGCTGACATTTGATTTTCTTTAGATTATCTGTGGATATTCACAGCCCACAGAGGTTGAGCCTTTTCTGTTTGGGACACTGCTCTTCTTCATCCCAGGTTGCATGAATATCTTTGTATGCAAAATACTGGAAACAGGTTGCTGAACACATTCATGCTACTACGAGGACACATCCTTTGGATCTAAATGCCTGTTTAGTCTTTTCATTTGCTCTCCTCTAGGACAAAATATACATTTAAATTCCTACCACCTGACCGGCTCTAATTACAGCAAAGTGAAGATTATGGTGCTCATTCCACTCAGCATTAAAGAATTTTGGGTTGTAATAGACATTTCAGCCTCTAGGGGCCTTTTTTAGCCTTTGGGGGTTTTAGACCTCCAGCCTTGTTTTGAGACAAGTTCAGTTTCAAGCAGAGAAAGAAGAGAGTCAGAGATGGAAACATGAGGAGAACAAGACATAGAGGAGGAGGAGGAGGAGGAGGAGGAGGAGGAGGAGGAGGAGGAGGAGGAGGAGGAGTGTTTCATGTCATTCTTCTCATCTTTTCAACCTCGCTGATGATGATATTTGGGCTCATGTATTTGTAAAATTTGTTACTAATATAATCCATCAAAAATCAATCAGTGTATCATCTCACTGCTCTCATCTTCTTGTATTTTACACCTCTCAGTGGGCTTTCATGAAGACACACTAATAAACTAAACAGAGCACATTGGGACTGTATGTGTGTGTGTCTACGCTTGTATATTAATTTATGTGTGTTTTTGTTCTCTTCAGCCCGTTGTCACTTCCCTGCCAGAGGAGAGTAGGGGGGGCAGAGTCGCGTAAATCAAAGCGTCGCATCATGGAGACACAGGTCAGTGCCTCTGTCTCAAACTCAGGGCGGGGGGGGGGGGGGGGTCTGGGCCACAAAACCTCTCTGATTATTTTTTTCCTTTTTTCTTTTTTTTTTGATGCAGCCAGGTAAACAGCTCTCTGCGATCCAAATAACCTGTCAGTCAGACGCTGTGATGAAGGTTCATTTCGCAGTCTAGATCAGTCTGCGTGTCTTTTACCACCCAGTGCAGCTCAGTGCCTCACTATTTTTCTTCTTCCTTTTTGCCATATGTTTAATGCCTGCTGATGCTTTAGAGTGTATGGTTCGAGTAAAGGCAGCGTGTGAGCGATGAAGTGTCGTGTGTTTGGCTCCATTTAAAATGTATAATTCAGATGCAAACTTGGCTGCACAAAAGCGTGCTCATGTATTTCATCAACATCTGCAGTTCAGCACCGCATTTATCATGATCATCAAACCCAATTCCCAGCGGATCACATTGAAACAGGCAACATCACATGTGGCAGTTACTATTTTTACACTGCATTCTTAACTGAGGATGCTCATTGTACTGTGTCCTCCTCCACAATACTCTGATCTGTGTACGTGCACATACAGTAATCCTGGAACAATACGCTCCACAGAGCACTCGTTTTCACTCTGGCACATCCCGGCCCCATTGTGCCCCTCTGATTGATGCTAATCTCCGTCCGTCTTGGAGGAACAGGTTCGTTGTAGTGGGGAAAGTGAGATGGGAAGGAATGCTGATATGCATAGCCTGGGATCACTTCCAAGTGCACTTTGCAGTCGATTACAGTTTGGCCAGGTGGCGCTGGCACCTTGACAGTGCAGCATTGACAGAGCACATCCATTTAAAGGCACAGACGTCGACTAAGGCCACTGAATAATAATCTCCCGTCCTAATAGTAATGCTAGAGAAGGGAATGATAATGGGCCAAGTGTG
The DNA here is from genome assembly GCF_056507025.1 of Lutjanus erythropterus. Classification (NCBI taxonomy): domain Eukaryota; kingdom Metazoa; phylum Chordata; class Actinopteri; order Lutjaniformes; family Lutjanidae; genus Lutjanus; species Lutjanus erythropterus. Next base: position 42,008,642 of record NC_139325.1, read on the forward strand.
GCGCCATATGTCACAGTCCAGCGATGAGAAATGCAAAAACCTTTCGGTGGCGTCCCCCCAGATGACGTTTCCGGTGATTGATTGCTCTGACGACGCTCTGATGTTTTTACTTTTCATGGGTCCTGAGTCTGTGTGTCAGGAGAGCTGCCTCACTAACCAGCCAGCGCCACGAGAGCTGTATCATGGAGGTGATACATTTAAGCGGGACATCCTACGGCGGTGTCTGATGAGCCTTGATGATGTGACTCACATCCATTGATGCTAGTAGAGTGGATTTATAGACATATCTGTCCATATCTCCCCTCAGGCTACACATGAACGTGGAATTCAAGCCTTTATGTGTTTTTGAAGAATCCCCAAAAATATGCAAAATGTAAATCAACTCAGGTTTCTAAATGTTTTCACTTCTGTTTTTTTCTGGACATATTAAACACAAAACTGATTATTTCATGTGCAGGACTGACTTCATGCTTGTATGAGCACGGAGGTATCAGAGCTTGATTGACTCCTGCGATCATGTTGGCATCTGGACAAGCTGATCTGTGTGTGTGTGTGTGTGTGCGTGTGTGTGTGTGTGTGTGTGTGTGTGTGTGTGTGTGTGTGTGTGTGTGTGTGTCTCCTGTGCCCAGGCTTGTCCACCCCCAGTCGCTGCCAACCCCATTGAGCTGCTGCCATGTTGCCATGGCTACATGGGAGGGGCCAGTCTTTACAACTCCAGGAAATCAGAGGAGGAGCTTAGTTTGAGGTAAGAGGTGTTCCAGCATTCTGGTTTCTGTGTTGATACATTATTGATGGGTATGAGAGGAGTGAAAGCGTCAGGTCATAGCTAGAGGAACATATGTTGCGTTCAGGGGGCACTGCGCTCTCGACTGAGCGGCCAACTGTTGTTTGAAATAGTTGGTTGAATTTCCTTTGAACTACTGTAAATTTAAATTTTGTCCCTGGCTTTGACCATCAGATCAACAGAGGAAAAAAATCTATTAAACAATATACAAAGTATTGTACAAATCGTTCTTCAGAATTGGGACCAAACTGTATTTTGAGGGGGGTTTGATTTTTAGGGTTCAATTATGCTGGGAAAATATATTTTAAAAGATCAAACTCTTGGCTGTTAAATCTTGTAACAGGTCTTGTATCAGCTGCTGATTATAGTTTTTTAATTAAATTTAACATCAGCTGTGTCAGATGGAGTTGAAGTTTTACAGAGCTGACAAAATACCACATTTCCTCATTGCACAGCATCATCGTAGTGAGCAGCCATTTTATTTTTTAAAGTTGCTAAGAGTTGTCATGATGCTGCTCAGAATCCACATTTTTAAATCACAATTCTTATTATCTTTGATTTAGAGGGGCTACAGAGTTGACATGTTGAGGTTGAGACACAGATAGAAATATCATTGAAGTAATTTGTTGAACAACTTTACCAGTGCTTGATGAATATTCCTGCCTTTTTTTAGTTGTGAATTCTTGTCTTGGACAAGGGTGTTTTCCGGCATAGAGTTTAGAAAGTTTAGAAAGAAAGAAAAGTAAAAAAAAGTTAAAGCTAACCAACACATTTCATGAATGACATATATTTCATGCAAATAAATCTGTAAAGAATAAATTCTCACCAAAAATTGAAATAAGTGTTAGAGTGTTAATAGTTTTTTTTCCCAGTAGGACATGATTTGTCCCAATTCTCAAGAATGGGTGATAGAAATATTACCGGAGCACATCAGGAGAGCTTGTTATGCTTCTGATAATAATAATAATAATAGTTAATAGTGTAATGAGACAGAAAAAGCCACCTGCAGGCGAAGATGCTGCAGCGCCCTCACCACCCCTACTACCCACAGCTATGAGATAACATAATGCAGACAGACTTGTTTGAAGAGCTGAGGTTTTTAGAAATCCGCCTCCTAGACTTCTGCAGCCACCCCAGTACAGTGGAGGTGGGATTATTTCAGTGGTAGAAAACATTTCTGCTGAAAACCTTTAATGGCAAAAGTCATTCTCCAATCATGTGACCAAAATCAACAAGCCTTTTTCTGCCTACATAGTATTGAGGTGGCAGCAGAAGTCTTCACGAAAGATATCTGAAAACTTAAAGGGACAGTTCACCCCAAAGTTAGAAATACATTTATCCATCTAGATTTTTAGGTGTGAGTTGCAGCCATAGAGCTGTCTGCCCTCTTTCCACTATAATGGGACTTGTTGACGCTTGGCTTGTGGTGCTCAAAGCGGCAAAAAATACACTCGAACAATTAAAAACCAATGTCTCTTTCCAGAAGTCATGATCCAAATCATGAGGAACTACTTTCTTTCTGAAGTAGAATCTACTGAAACTGCTTTAGAATCGACTGGAACTACTTTCTTTTCTACTAGAAAGAAAGTAGTTCCCACATGAAATTGCTCACATCAAGAACTGTGGATTATTTTGAGTAACCAGGTCATGATTTCTGGAAATAGACACCATGTATTTTTTGGTGCTTTGACCATAAGCTGAGTGTCATCTAGTCCCATTACATTTGAGAGAATGCAGACGTCTGTACAGACAAAACCTCCAAAATCTCACACCAAAACAATCTGATGGATAAAAGCAATACGGGCCAGAGAGAAAATGTGAATTTTTGATTTTTGGGGTCCTGTCCCTTTAAAAAGAAAATCTGCATGGCTAGATACCGCAGTTGGAAATACGTTGTTTTTAATTTTGGTTGTTGGAGCTTAACCTTTAAATGAGACATACAGTATTCAAGTGGAGGCCTGTGAGCTGGATGTGGCCCTGTCTAAGTTTTCTGTGAGATAAAGTGAATATCTCAAAGCTATTTTGAGATATCTGAACCATAGACTGTAGGATCTGAACCAATATGGTGTTGGTTATGTCTTTTTTTAGCAACTATGTGCTGTGATTGGCTGAAACTGGCTGATTGCAGCTACTCCACGCTTCTCATTCATTTGTCAAGCCTCACATTGCACTCTGGGTCGGTGGGCCGCCGCAGAGGAACTCATGTTACGTGAACAAGCTTCAAAATGTCTTTCTTGAATTTAAAGAGATGTAAAGTTGATTATAAAAATGCCAGTTCCATAACGAATGTACTGACAAGTATTTATTTAATTTGCCAGACACAACAAGTAATTAACTGTAAATTAAATGTGATTATTGTGCAATGAATCTATTGCTGTGATGAAAGAACAGAACGTGAAGAAGCACTACAAGTCAAATCATTGCTAGTTTTCTGCCACTACTTTTCTGGCTTCTGTTAACATTGTACTGAGTTATTTGCAGCCATTAATTCACTAAGTATTCATTTCCTTTTTGGCTCACTTGCTAACAAAGATGAATAGCTGAGCTTTAAATGATCTGAGTTTTTTCTACTGTTTTGAGACACAGCTGGATGGAAATCTTATTTTATTTTGGATTAAAGTTGGAAAACAATCAGTGTCATGATGTCAACCTCTGTGCGTCCCGTCCACAGCTCTCCTCCCAAGCGGATGTACGCACTGTACCACACCACATACAACGGAAATACTGCACTCTCCAGGAGCCTCCATCACTACAACAGGTTTTACTCATCTGTCCTCCTCTGTCTTAGTAGCTCCTGCTGGACATTTATATGTTCACAGTCGCTCATGGCACCAGCTGACCCTTCACTACCTGCCTTTTAGCTGTAGCTCTTGAGGATCCTTTTCGCCATACAGACATTAAACAGTTCATTTACTTAAGTTTTTATGTTTTCTTCCACATTAGCTAAAGTATCCTTGGTTGTAAAAGTGGTCTTTTTATAGTAGCATTAAAGCAGAACATTTCTGAGTACTAAATCACTTATCACCATTACAGTTATTGCTACAATTTTGCATTTGTCAAGCTGCTACATACAGTATATATGAGACAGGAATACGTCATGAAGCCACGGTCGCCAAGGCCGCACAACCTTTTAGGGGAAAGATCACAGTTCATGTAATGCGTGAAATGGGAAAATACAGAAATGAACAGATTAGCATACAGATCCATCGCCATCTCCGCTTCCTCATCCTCCCTCGAAAGGAAAGGGATCCCAAAAGGAGAGGATAAGAATGTATGATAGTCCAGAAAATGCTCATTGTTTATTTTGAATTATTTAGAATTCCTTTTTGGTCACAATAAATATGAATTAGTTTCTGTCAGTGAAATTATGCTAGAAGACAAATAATGATAAAAAAAAAACTTTCACACTGAAATGTAAAGCACGTAAGATACATTAATGAGATGTTAAATAGCTAAATTATGCTGGTGACAGTTACTACTGATTGATAATGTTAGCTTTGCTGGTCATAAAGTTACAGCAGCATGATGATCAATTTACTAAGATATCGCAAACGCTCAGCTTCATGCAAAGTCAAAAAATGATCATTAGACATGTCCCTAAAACAAAGGACTGAAGCTTTAAATTGTAATCCAAACACATGTCAGATTGCATTAACGTTTTCTGCTTTTTATCTCCTAAAAAGAGGAGTGGCCATGATGTTTTGGTGAAATACCCGTATGTTCCAGTTTGACGTATACCGTGTGTCTGATGATGAGTTCCAGCTTCAGATCCTTTCATGTAATCTAAATATGTTCTCAGAAGATGATTTTGGCCTCTGTGATATTTTTGAGTTGCCTGATGATGTGTTTCTCAAGTTTTATATTGAAATGCTGATCAGCTGTCAAATGCTGCTAATTGGTATTCAGGAATAGAACTCACCTCTGGAGTAGTTCTTATAATTGGGATTGATTACTTTAATTTAAACCTGTATCAATTGATTTTTTGGCCACTCACAGGGAGGCATGAACTCAACATTGACATATTATCGCCTCATAAAGTTGATATGGGGAACGTGTTGGCATCCAGTTGCTTAATTTACACATCCAGCAGACATGGAGCAAAATAAGCATTCATTTGGAGTCGTGTCTCTGGCCACCTGACAAACACAAGTCCAATATTCACTCTCCATTTAGCTCTGTCTTAGGCCAACTCTTGAGGGGAATATTCTGGCTCTTTAGCTGCCAAATGTTCCACTGTGTTCACAGACTAGGGCTAATTTTGTCTTCCTGCTGCACAGGGCACATAGCATACACTGGGTTTTTAATATAATATAATAGTAATAATCTCATTTATATAGCACTTAATAAAACACACAAAGGTAGAGTTTTGTGCTGAAAACTACAGAAAACAAGATTGATGGTAGCAGTGAGTGAACTAAAACAGTCAAGTTTCTGTTTTCACCTGACACATAATGCAGTCATTCGATCCATTGTTTATGTGAAAATAATGATTAGAACAGCTTTAAGTTATTTTTTCCACATGCTGTATTAAATCTACTTTATATAGAAGCCGAAGTATTTGGGGAAAAAAGTTTTAATGCCATTATCTTAATAATTTGTTATCTTGAGAAAACAATTTTTTTTTCTTGTGATAAAAGATTTATTTATGTTGTTATTTCAGTAAAACAAAGTTTGTTTTCTTATGATAACGGGTTAATTTCTCTTATCCTAAGATACATTATAAATAATATTAATAAAAATAAAATTGTAAAGCACTGGCAAATTTATGGCACATAATGGCAAGTGGAAGTATTAATTCTGCTACACCAGCATACATAGATGGAATCCTGACAACTTTAGACATTGATTTAAGCTGAACATGTCAGATCAAGGAGCACCAATTATTGATCAACACATCAGACTTCAGTCAGGGTCACGGACATCAGCAGAAACTGCGTCGTGTCTTTCTGTAACATTCAGATCAGTCCTCATCATTTAGCCCAGCTGCGACTTCACTGATGGTGTCCTAATGATAAATGATCTCGTTATCCTGAGAAATAAGACTTTTGTTTTCTCGAGATAACAAGATAAATTAACACATTTTCATGAGAAAACGAGTTGTGTTATATTGAGATAATAATTAACTCATGATCTCCAGGTAACAGCATTAAAAAAATATTTGCAAGGACGTCCACTCTTGACTTCTTTAACTTTATATTGATCGTGATGATAAATATTTAATTCATGCTTTGGTAATTCAGTTTTCAAGGCCAATTATTTACAACTTATTTGTAACACTGTCCTTTAAAATAACGAGAATATGTTATTGCTGTATGTCTCTTCGTAAGTAAAACCTATTTGATTGAGATGATGAACCACACCTGGCTGAAACAGTCTCTGGTCCTGACTCCTCTGCTTGTCTCTATCTATTTTCCTAGCACGGAAGACAACTGCAGATTACCACCACCTTGTTTCCCGTACCCCCTCAACTCCAATGGCAGCCATCACCACCACCACCTCCACCAGCATCATCACAACCACCAACACAACCACCAACACAACCACCAACACAACCACCAACACAACCACCAACACAGCCACCAACACAGCCACCAACACAACCACCAACACCAGCCGGGGCAGAAGCAGCTGGAGCCCATCATCCTTCGTGATCTGCCCCCTTACCAGGCTGGAATGGGCGGAGGGGGTGGCGCAGGTGGAGGAGGCGGAGGAGGCGGAGGCAGTGGGGGAGGAGGAGAGAGGATGGTGGTGGGAGGCGGGGACGGGACAGTTGCCAGGAGCTGGGGAGGAGGGGAGGCGGTGAGGATCTTGGCGAGACGCGTCACGCCAGACGGGAAGGTGCAGTACCTTGTGGAGTGGGAGAACGTGAGTTTGTACTGACACGGAGAGAGTAAATACGAGACACAATGACTGTTTTGCAGTTGCCACAGGAATATTGTGTAATATGTGGCAGTGTTTAAAGTACAAACAAAACAGAAAGAAAAAAAAATCCCTACACGTTGCAAATCCAGGTTGCTCTCATAGTATCACCTCTATTCTACATCATTATAGCTCACTACTCGTTACTAAATGTCCCTCTTTGCTAGTGTTTCTCTGATATTTGTACTGTTAACTTTGGAATATGCCTTTGCATTTATCATGTTTTACAGCGATGAGGGAAGATATTTAAACCTCCTGATGATTTGGAAAATCAAGAAGAACATCTCTTTAGTTGTACTCATTCTTCATAAACAGTATAGTTTCACAGAAAAGCCACAGTTTAGTAGAAGAAAAGAAAGATTACTGCTTTTTCACTGCTCAACTAATAGTAACTGTTATTTGTTAAGTTTTAAAATACAGTCTTACTTTGATATATATGTAATTTTCTTTTCCATAAAGCAAACTGTAAACCTCCACTGCCTGTCATATAAACATGCTCCTAATTTAAAGGAATAGTTCACTGTTTTGGGAAAGACATTTATTCACTTTCTTGCAGAGAGTTAGATTTACAGGGGTCCTCAAAGTGCGGCTTGTCGGCCAATGACAGCCCACAGAGACATTATACAGGCATTTGAAAATGATACGAAGAGCATGACACTTAAATACTTTCACTTGCAAGGTGTAGGAAGTTACTGGTTGCCTGGCAACTAGTGTCACAGGACTTAAGCTCTGCTATCAATGCTACTGCTGTTAGCTAAAAATTCAGTTTGAGATTTTGGTGGACAACTCAGACACCATGCAGAAAATACTGAAAAAAGTTTCTGGAAAAATTTGTCAACTCTTTACTTCTTTGGACCTCCTTCATTCCTGTATGTTAAATATGAAGATGTAACCAAGAGACAGTCAGCTTAAACTCTGTCTCTGTCTGTAGGTGAAAAATCTGCCTTCCACCACCTCTAAAGCTCAGTAATTAGCGATTAGTTTTGTATGTATGTGCTGGATACGACAACAGGAAGTCACCGTGGCTGGCCAACAAATAGTCTTAGCTGTTACCTCCTGCTTATAGTCTTTATGCTTAACTACACTAACCGTGTCTTGACTGTATCTCCATATTTAACAGACAGACATGAATCGATCTTCTTATCAAACTTTCTGCAAGAAAGCTTTTAAGTGTATTTCCCAAAATGTGGAACCTCTTCTTTTAAGAAGAAGCAATAAAAGAATGCTTTACACTGGTCTACTGTTTTAGAGACGAGCCAACATACTTTTTAGAAATTAAAATAATTTACAACACAGTGTGTCCTGTAGCACAAAGATTTACAATGCAAAAGATGTAAAGAGGTCAAAGTTAAAAACAAGCTACATTTTGTGAAACAGTGAACGCTTCTTTCGCTTTTTGAGCATTTAAATTACTATAATTTAGTGAGTAGTTAGACCCTATTTTGCACTGAATTATAATCAGTCAAAGCTACAGTTGGTAACTTCTATAAAAAAGGGACTTTTTGCTATATTTGCAGAAACTGTGCTCCTAATAGATTTGCAAAATTCCACTGCCCCTGAGCAAAAACAGCCAATCAAACCCAGCCTCCACCAGAATGCCTGTTTTTGACGACCCGAGGAAGAGTTTCGGGGGAGGATGGTGGTAACCTGTACACTGGGTTAAGTGACGCCTGTCAGTTGTTTCTCCTGCTGAGATGAAATGAGTGTGCACAGATTAAGTACATAACAAAATAAATATTTCATTTCTTCCAGGGAAGTTGGGGGTCTCGCTGGGCAACATTTTTGCTTGGAGCCTGGCTCTGATTGGTTGTTTTTGTTACAGCACGCTGAATTCTTGTAAATGCCATTAGAAACACTAGGAGGAGCCAGAGGAACGTGTTTTTTTTTTCACAAATTATCTGTCTCATGTACTGCTGTAAGTATATACTGACATTTTCAGCTGTTGAAACTGTTTATCTGTAACCTGGGTGTCAAATTGTTCACTATTCAAACCAAAGACAACCCAGTTCACAAGTAATTTGTGCCTAATTTGTGATGCCTTCTGCATCACCTATATTATCTTGACATGTTATTGAAAACATGCACATGTTAAATACTTTATAAATGCATTTAAGCTGAATTAAAAGGTCATCTCATTTTTATTTCCTTCCTTCATAAACAATATAGGACATTTTAGAGATGAAACAGTATAAAACAGTATAAAAACAGTATACACATTTAAAATGATTTCTAATATTTATAATGATTTTTCTGCAGTTATGTATCTTAAATTTGCAGAATTTCTTCCTTGCTCTTTTTCCTTTTTAGACCCAAATAAAATTTCCTGTCACGACCCAGTCTCTGGTCTAAATGACCTGATTCAAATAACCAAATCAGTGCTCAGTGGGTAGTTTAGATTAAAAAAAAGGGTTGAAAATTTAACTCATTCATTCTTTTTGAAGATAAAAAAAAAAACTTAAATGTTAAAAAGTAATCTGATTTCCTGGCATTTGATGTGATATCCGAGGGATGAGCAAACTAAACAGCCCGTAGCCAACACCACACTTCCATCAGCCTTCACTTTTATAATTGCTCATTCATCAACTGATGGTTAATGTTCACGTGGAGTTCAGTGAGAAAATTATCCCAGAAAGGATCAGTGATGAATGGTCCGTCATCAGCGGGAGGTGTGATGACAGCTGGGTGGTGGCTACTGGCTGTTCATGAAAAAGCAATAACCTTTTATTGTCGAGGAAGAGACGGAGCTGTGCAGACAGTCTTTTACAGTGTTTTTTTGCCCACACAGATGCTTAAGAGCACTTTGACAGTTGTGGTTGGAGGATTTCACCTGGAGATTATTTGCCCTCCTCAGGCGCCATCTTGTCTGACTTTAAACCTCATAAACAACAAATTCTCTGGAGGTTTTCATATTTTTTTCTCATCGCAGTATGTTAATAAGAGATTGTATACATGTTATTACGGGGTTACTTATTTGTTATGTTAGATTTTGTCATAATTTACATTTAGACTACTGTATGTATTAGAAATAGGAGCCACAAGAGGGCTTTTGTTTTATAGATAGAATTATATATTCACTATATATTGCTATGATCAAATAACTTTATTTTATTTTTTTGACGTGGTTGCATAGTGCCTATATGGGTTGTGTACCTGCCGATTGGTCTGCTGACCTGAGTCGACCAATCAGACGATAGATAGATGAGCAAGGCCATATTGCTGAGTAAGAGGATGGCTCTTCAAGTTGACAGATACAACTACGTGGGTAAACAAGGACCACTTATAATATTGAGTAGAGTTTTTTTAATCAGAACAGACTGTGATGTTACTGTACATTCCAAACAAACAACAAAAAAGACAATATATGTCACTGAAATGTCTGTTTGAAGTCACCGGAACGGAAATTATTTTGAAAAGGCGTGTTTGTTTTTGTTTTCTGAAGAGTGTTTAGTGTCATAAAGATCAGCTAAAGGTCCGGCCGCTCTGCTGCTGTTGTTTAGTTTCATGTTGTAGGGAGTTCAGTCCTTGTGTTCAAAGTAACAGTACAGGTAAAGAAGACACTGATAGGCCCAGTTCCTAACTCAAACATATAATATCTTCCAGGGTCTAACAGTCTATAATTTAAAAGGTACAACATGGCATTGAGAATTGACCCTTTCTAAGTCCCGCCCCTTTTGGAACCACAACTTTGTCCTCTCCGGGTCTCATAGGGTTATTAGACATACAGTGTGCTCGACTCGTCTGTGTTGAAATCAAAGTTTGATGCTGATTAAAAGATGTTGCTTTGGGTCTGTAAAAGCAATACATACAATAAATAGTTACATCTTAAAGTAGCTAACGTTAGCAAAACTTTAGCTAGCTAGTTAATATACGTGGTATTTTTTTCCCCATTGGCTGAGAGTGTGAGTGTAGACTGAGGGACAAGTTTAGCAGGTGGTTGTGGGAGATGAACAGGAGATGAAGCTAAATGTCAGTTTTAACTTTTTCTTAGTCTTTTATGGCCCTTTTCCCGACACAGAGCTGGCCTGGTTCGACTCGGTTTGACTCGGCCTGTCAGCCCAGCGTGGCAGGGGTTTGCATTTCCATGACAACAGGGCTTCCTGCTCGAAGGTGTGTCTTTTGACTGAAGATGAGCTCGAGGAGGCTCGAGTTGAGTGGCTGTAAAGCGGTGGATAACCTCTACACTCTGGGACAAACGCATAAAAAGTCCTGTGTTGTTTCATTATTTAAAAGCTTTTATTATGAAGCAGTACAAGAAGAGCAGACGGAAAAGGCCCATTAGTTGAATTATTTTCAGTTGTCAGGCACAGTTTGGGTAGTTTAGGCCAGAAAACTACTTATAAGCACAATCATAGGTTTAGACACAAAACCTGCTTGGCAGGTTTAGGAAAAAAAATCATGGTTTATGGTTCACAACATTAGAAAGGCTCTCTGGCGATCACAGACCCTTCGTCAAGGCAACGAAAGCTTGCCAATCACAGCTCCATAGGGTGGAACTACGCGGAACAGTCTTGTGGGAAAAAAATCTACATCAGTCGTTAGCTAGCTAGTTAGGTAGTATCTTGCTCTGTAGCAAAACTAGCTAATTATATCTAACAGGTGAGGTTAGCAAAATGCTGGCTAACTAGGTAGCTAATCTACACACGAAGGTCTAACTGTGGTAGAAAGCCAGCAAAAATACTTAGGTAGGTTTAAGATCGAGGTTTGGGTTCAACTAAGTCTGTTAATCCAGGAAGTTATCTCTCTTGTAAGGATTCAGAAAGACCGTTCTCAATCTACACCAATTGTGAGCTAGCTAGTTACATCTACTAGCTTTTAGCAAAGCACTGACTAACTTGCAAGCTAATCTATTTATTTATTTATTGGTTGATTTAAGCAGGACAGTGCACATCAGAAACATTGGTGTAAATGTGCCAGAGTTTTTCCTCTGTAGTCCTACTGCCTGCCTACTTCAGCAGTTAACTAGCATTTTGCTAACTTCAGCTAAAATAAGTTGTGACTATATTTATGTGGCTTTTACAGGTCCCCCAGCAACATCTTTTAACCATCTCCGAAATTAAGTTTCTTTTCATAATAGACAGACTGAGCACGCAGCATATCTAAGTACAGGAAACAGGAAACAAGCTTGCTTAACTGTTATTGGAGCACAGAGTAAAAAGGGCGGGACTTTGGATGGGTCAGTCTATAAGTCAAGTCCCTCTCTTGTTTATAGACTCGAGTGAGGTGCTGAAGATGGATCTTTTGGATTTAACAGGTTACACAAATCTAGAATACTGTGGTGCAAGTTTCAGAGTTTATATTTTATACAGAGGTTTATTTCAGCAATCTGTTGCGATAAAACTTACACAACATATACATTTATCAGTTTTGTCTTTGAAGAAAGACTGTATTACAGGTTCAGTTAAAAAAAAAAAACACAAGACAAATACAGCATTTATACTGTTATAATCAAACCAATGCAAAACTCTCAGTCTTTATTTAAATAGCGACCTCTCAGTTGGATTATCTCCTGCACCTTTGCATACATTTCAGGCCAGTGAAATGATGTTGCATTGCAATTTTCATCCTCCTCAGTGACTATTTGACTGTAGTTTATTAGGAAGGGGTGTGTTGAACCTTTCTAGGCGATGGTGATGAATGTATTTGTGTGTTTTCTATGGTATGTCTATACCCGTCAAGTGCTTGTTATAGGTTGTACTACTAGGTGGAACTCAAACTGATTAGTTTAAAACAAAATAGGAGGAAATAAAGACATCAACATCGAGGAACATCGTTTATTTTGGGAGAGGTAGTCTTCTTTTTCTGATTAGTAGTCAAGTCCAAGTTCAGTTTGATGTATTTTTGGAGAAATTACGTTTGTACATGTATACTCTGCGTTGACACCTAATATGTAACACGAATAATAAAAAAAATATTTCACCTCGTACAGTGTGTTTTTTATCTGTTAGTACAGACAGGTAATCATTAATTCAGCAGTTGTCTTACACTTCTTTCTTTAAGTGTCTGTCTTGTCTATTTTTCAGTTTAGAATATGTTATAATTTTGTGTCTTATAGGTAACTGATTATCTCTGTGCCGTCAAAGTGGGGTTGATGCATTTTGAGTCAAACCAGGATCAAGAACTCAACCAGGAATCAAAGAATTTTTTTGTCATCTAAGAGGAGGGTAAAAACACATAATAACAGGACAGATAGAAAATCTTAAAACACGAGCCTGGAAGTTTATTCTTGACAAAATAATCTCAACTAAAGGTCCACTTTATGAAAATTCTCTGAGCTTTCAACCACATATAGGGATGTAATAATAATAATAATAATAATAGTAATAATAATGATAATAATAATAATAATAATAATAATAATAATAATAATGATAATAATAATAATAATAATAAATCAAGCAATGATGATATCTCAGTAAAGTGTCCACAGTATGAATTGTCTTTGGCAATGAATGCTTGAATTATATATGTACAGTTACAAAACAAAACGCAGCAGTCAGTAACAGTCATTTAATAAAATAAAATAAATAACCTTGTAATATAATGGTAGGTATCATCCCACACTGGTACGGTACTGAGAAATTGTGATATTTGATATATTCTTTACATCCCTGTCATGAGTGAACTGAGATGCCAAAAGTCTAAAAATAAATAAAAATTCAGAGTTTTTGTTTCATAATTGTGACTTTTTATCTCATAATTTAGATTTTTTTTAATATTATTATATTATATATTATATTTTCTTCTTTCACTGGTAAAAATGAGCTTCCATTAAAAACAGCTATTTTGTGAAGCTTGAACTACTACTAACTTTTTTTTTTTTTTTTTTTTTTTTACAATTATCTATCAATCAACTAACTGATTAACTGACTCATCATTTTAGCTGTGCCTGTATAGACTGTTGGGTAGTTTAATTTAGAACAAAACATATTTTATAAACTCTTCATATGATTTGTATATAAAAGCCCTCATTTAGGGCTAAAGTAACTGGTGGGCTTAATGTCAGCCTAAAGGTAAAGATAAGTGAAACGTACAATATTTCCCTCTGAGTGAAGTAGAGGAGGAAATTGCATCAAATGGAAATACTCAAGTTAATACCTTAAAATTTTACAAGGAGTCATGAATCTCAGTGTATAACTGATGTCTCTATATGACCTAAATAAGAGACCATCAGAGAGAAGACTATTTCTGGACAGCTAGTTTTAACGCCTGCAACCGGGTCAACATGTATGTCCCCCTCTGTGTCCCCTAGAGTCGCTCCAGAACCGGTCTCAGAGGGGGTGTGTTCACCTGTTTTACTACAACTACCTGTAGTATTTTAAGTTGTAAGAAATGTAATAAGTAGCTTGAAATTTTGTATTTGCTAGTAGAGTTTAAACGTGAAGGATTTCTAAAGCAAAACTGACAACCAAGATATTAACCCGAAGGAGAACCGCCTGTTCTGTGAAAGGTTCCAAAACATGACTGTTTTCACTGGCTAATATACATTTGTACTACATTTAGGGTGAGCGTTTCATCTTTAAGGCAAAAGACTGAGACAAGCTGTTTTTCCTCCGTCTTTGATCACTACAACTGTAGGTGGTACTCAAACAACGCTGGTGAATCCCTATAAATTAGTCTGATGGGGATGATAAATTGCATTACAGCCAAATGTGTCCTGTAGGAAAGATTAACTACCGTTTTTTGGCAGAAAATTTACTACTGCTGCCAGCATGAAAGACTGATATTTATTTTGGGTTTGTGCCAGTTACAATGAGTTTTCAAGATGAATGGAAATTGTAATGACTCCAAAGATTAATATCACATCTCTGTCTACGACCTGTGACATGATGAAACAATAACAGCTGAAATCTCCTGGTCTTTTCTCTATTAATTTAATGTTACGTGTCAAAATTTTACTTGAAGCATGGAAAAGTCAACGCTTTTGCATTTTTGTGGGCATTTGCATTTTTTTCTGACCAAACAACTTATAGATTAGTTGAGAAAATGATCGACCGATTAATCGATGTTGAAAATGATCATTAGTTGCAGCCCTAAAAAGTAATCCAGAAGTAACAGAAATTAATCAAGTTACATAATTTTAATATTGTGATACAGATAACAGATAACTAGAAAGTGTGTTGGAATAAATTTTTAAAGTGACGCCTCATGTCAAACAGAGTGAAGGCTGCTATTGTGCATGTTGTCTCACTCTAAAGGCTCTGCTAAACGAAATGGAACTAAAGTTGTTCTTAATGCCTGCCACTGGTTGAGATTCTCATTTAAAGCAGATAAAATGAGCCTGTGTTTACATTTTCGCAGGCAAAGTTACAGTGAGCAGTATGTTAGCCAGTTAAAGGGGAGCAGGAGGAGATCATTATTTAGATCATTTTTATTTTTGACACTATATTTTGTGGTTATTCCAGTTGAAAAAAGTTCTGCTTCTGTCCACAGGGGCCTCCAAAATCAACATTCCTTAGTAGCTTTAATTAACATAATTGGTGACACCTGTGTTTAAACTACTATTTCATATCAGTGTGGCTGCTGTAAAAAAGACCTGCTGCCTCAGGACTGAAGAAGACTTGAGCTCTGGAGCTCCTGTGTCTGCTGTTAGAAAGACCAAGTGATCAGGTGTGTTACAAATCTAACTGAAAGTAAGAAGGTCGACTGGTACAACTATCATTTTAAGACTGGAGCAGAGCCGGAACCTTTATGTCTTTTATTTATGGAACAATTCAGAGATTATTATGTCTCCATGAGGATCTGTGTCCTCTTGTTTTCATATTTAAATGTGTGGAAAATGGAGTTAGCAGTATGTTTCAGGACTTTGCTGTCTTTTTTTTAGGGAGGGTAGACATTCATTTGCAAAATATATTATTTATTTATTTATTTTTCATATGTTTTTTTTTTAAATTGTGCACTGTGTAGAGAATTTAAATCAAACTGATTTATTCAATCTTGTGTTGCAAGTGAACTCTTGAAAGCTCCAGCAGCACCTGCAGCTACTGGTTTTCACCACAAGGTGGTGGTCACACCTCAACATTTACACCAAGCACAAACTCTGCACTGTGCTGCCTTCAAGTGTCCCTCTGAAGCTGTGAAGCACAGAAGTGATGATAGCCAAAACAAAAAGTGCTTTCTTTGGTTAAATCTAATGAAACTCTAGTTTTTTGTGTTTGGAACAGGGACAAAAGTAATAATAATGGTAATAATAATAATAATAATGATAATAAGAATAAAAAAATAGAAGTACAACAACAATAATAAACCTTTTTACTTATTTATATAGCTCTTTTCATTACACAGAATACAACTCAAAGTGCTTCACAAGATAAACAATCAACATAGGTGTTAACAACAACAGGTTGTTTTTCAGATATGTAAGCAAGTTAGCCAAAAGTTAGCCACAATTAACCAACGATTGCTAATTTCCCTTTTAATCAGCTATATTTGTGCAGCTGCAGCCAATTCACCCTCTGTGGCAGTTAAGGTCGATAAATAGATAACTGTGAATGTGAACTGTGAAACTGATATGTTTTCATCTTTCACATCCTAAACATCACAAATCGACAAGCCAATCATCTTGGAAACGCTGGCATTAACACCGCGTTGGGTCGTTCATATTCATGTTAACTTAACTCGGAATTGCCGTTTCTCCCACGCCACCCAAACGCAGCATACGCTCCAGCTCAGGGCGCCATTTTGGCTCCACAGCTTCACTGCCTGATGCGGTTCCTGTGTTTGGTCATGTGCATCGAGAATTTAGAAATGTGCTGAGGACGAGAATAAATTAGGGTAACTGTAGTCAAGTAGAAAACAACTTTGATGTGTATTTTGATTTTTTTTTGTCAGCTGGTTCCGGTGGTTGTCAGAGAAGCTAGCAATTAGCTTGTTTTCAACAGGTATGTATTAATAAATAGTTTAAAGAGACGAAAGCAAACTAGTTTTCAGATTTTTAAGCTAACACATATGGAAGCCAGTCACCTGTTAGCAATTAAAAACACTTTAATGTTTCCAAAGAATTAAATTTATGTTTCCAGAGTTAGAAACGGACACATTAAATTAACATGAAAAAACGTTAAAAAATGTAGCCTGTGATGTATATAAGGCGAGCTCTTTCACAGTAGTAAGTCAGTTATGGTATGTAAAAGTAATAAGATATCTCTGGGGCAGAACACACACACACACACACACACACACACACACACACACACACACACACACACACACACACACACTGTACTGTAGCCTGAAGCCATACAGTGAATTTACACTCACTGCAACATTATCATAATATAATTTTTACAAGAGGCGAGCACAAACTGTAAAATGCATATAAGCTAAAGATAGGTTAGCTTATAGATATTGTGAAACGTGCGCGCCCACACAAACACATGCACACACACATGCACACGCGTGCTCAGTCCTCCACCCCCTTCTCTCTCTCTCTCTCTCTCTCTCTCTCTCTCTCTCTCTCTCTCACACACACACACTCACACACACACTCACTCGTGTTTCACCCTCACACCTCAGCAGCAGCGTGCAAATAAACACACACACACACATACATACACACACGCACACACACACATACACATATTTCTGCATCCTGTATTTTTTTATGCACCGGGAACCGGGCGCTTTATAAGCGGTCGTGGATTATGATGCCAGTTTTTATAACAGCGGAATATTGGCCTCTCCTTCGGCTCCAACTGTGACTAGCACTCTATCGCGTGTTTTTATTATTTTTTATTTTTCAGATTTATTTCTAATTTGATTCCCCGTTACTTCTGAGCACCGAGAGACCGCCGAGACGCACAGCCTACGTTCAATGCCGTTGGAACATGTCCTATGTTCCCTTTCAAGGTAAGACCTAGCAGATATTTTATATTTTTTTCTGTCCTCCACTGCATCTTTTCTTTTCTGTCCTCCTCCTCCCCCGTTCCTCACCATCCTCTCTCCTCCTCTCCTCTCTCTGTCCCTCTCTTCTTCTCCCTCTGTCTCTCTGGCACTATCATATGCATTAGGCATATCTAAAAGCACCATAGCCGACAGGTGCATAGAAATAGACTAGAGTGCCTTCTAGATGGATGCCCACACACACGCACGCATAAACACACACACACACACACACACACACACACACACACACGGATCCAGCGCAGCGTGTGTCCGTATAGACCTGTGCATGCGGCAATTATAGTATTGTAATAAGGTATGCATGTGTACTGGTGTCACGGTCTACTCCTGCAAGTGCATTCCTCCGTTTGGGAGCAGCCAATGGAAAAATGCTGTAATATTCCTATAATAATCCTACAAGGAGTTTATGGACAAGATAATACTGTAGTGTTAATAAATTATAAACTTTATACTGCCCTTATCATAATGGTTTCTGGTGTAAAATTCCAATAATACTCTTATAGGCACTCTCAATGTAGTATAAGGAGTTTAGAGTGCTTTTAATGCTTAATTATGTGTTTTATCTCCTATGAAATACTCCCATCAGGACTTGTAGTGTACTGTCTTATGAAATATATTTTGTCAGTAGCTTGAATGAACTGTATCCTGCCTCCTGCGTGCAAAAACTTTGGCCCACTAAAATATGTAGATGACCAGAATGAGAGGCTACTTCATTCTTGCTGGTCTTTTATTCCCCCATACTCGAGTGTGAGTGGGTGAAAGGCGCTCCAGTGTACGATGAAGGCAGATTCCCCTCGGTATCATTGCACTGCAACTGTGACTAATGCTATATGTGAGCAGGCGTGCTGCAGTGAGCTGCCTCAAATCTATCCAGTCGAAATTTGCAGTGTGTGTGAGTGTGTGTGTGTGTGTGTGTGTGTGTGTGTGTGTGTGTGTGATTAGAGGGGCTAATGTTGGAGGAAAAAAACAGAAGGGTCCAGAGTAAGATGTAACACCCAGCGTAAAGTTTGGAGCAACCGTGAAAGATTTGGGGGTGTCATGGTTTGTGTGAGTATCTGTTATCAAGGAGGGTAGATGCCAAAAAAACTGTAGGGATGGGGAGGGTGTGTGTGTGTGTGTGTGTGAGTGGATGTGAGTGTGTGTGACAGAGAAAGAGAGCGGCAGGCAGTGTAGTCAGTGTGTGGGTTCAGGAGAGAGTGGAGGTGTGCTGCATGTGACTGTTAGGGTGAGAGAGAGTGATGTTTCATGTGTGAATACAAGCACACACTCACAGACTTTTTAACCCCTTGTAGAACAATACAGGCGGCTGCCTCCAAAATGGAGACGATAATCTCGACCTGAAAAACTCAACTCTCAGCTCCCGGACTTTCACCGTGACCCTGAAGTCATCATCCGAGCTGCACATGAAAAGAGAGACCAAATTTAACTGTGGCTGCCCGCTCGGCTCCTTTTCACTCTGCTTTTCATTCCCTCAGAGCAAAGCAGATAATGGCCAAAATGCCCTCTTGTGCAAGTGCAGCTATATAGAAGTTGGTTGCATAATGTTGGTGAGATGCTCCGCCACTGTGTGTATGCGTGTGTGTGTGTGTGTGTGTGTGTGTGTGTGTGTGTGTGTGTGCACAAGCCCACTCTGGGAGTCATTGCCAGGAAATTGTGAGCACAGTGCTGCACCTTCAAAACCTGCCAGCGATGGCACTGAGTGCTCTTTCTCTGTGATCGCACAGTAGTGTTTCATTTTAGGCATTGTTTTTCGGAGCTAAGCAGTGTTTAGTCTTATCCAATTTGCTACAACTGCTGAGGGTTTAGCCGTAAGCTGGATCATAAAGCACATCAATATGGAGATATATACACCAGTCTGCTCAGTTAGCTTTTTTTAAAAAATAATTTTAACTTTAATTATTGCAGCTACAGTATTAAATATTGTATCCTCGATGAGGATGACACCTGGATGCTAGGGATTGACCAGTATGTTTCTTTTTTGTCAGGGTTGATACTGATTATTACTAATCAAGGAGATCAATATTATTTAAAATGAAAATTAATTAAACATTGTCTGCTACTTTATACTTCCATATACTTCTTTTTGCGGGTAATATGGTGCTTTTTACTCCACTCGCTGAAATTTATTTCATAACTTAAGTCGGTTGCTCTGCAGATTCAGTTTATTGATACGAAATACAAATCATCTATTATGAATAATTATGATGAATTATGTAAGGGATAATCAATGAGTAGGTGTGTGCTAAACGGTTTCAAGGCACGACGTGGAGGCGAAGAATCACCCGGTGTGAAGCAGAGTTCAAACCGTTTAACGCACACCTACAAGTTGATTATCCTGCTTATACCATGGTCATTTGCCAACAGTATGAAATAAAAACATTCTCAGATTTTTTTGGTGAAAGTTTTACAATCAAAACCAAAAGTTATGAAACAAGAGGTTACTGTTGTCATGACGAGGAATAATTCTAGTCCCTTTTACAACCAAAGTCAGCTCACTTGCCGCAGTTAATGATGAGTACCACCGCTACCTAAAAGGAAGCAATGCAAGCGAACAAGTGTCAACATATATGAGCGATGTAGCAGTGACGGACTTGAGGTTGAGGTGTCCGAGTTATTCACTCATAATTAACATAATTTTCTTAAATCAGCCTTTTTTCTATATAGTTGGAGGACAGTGTACTTAATTGTAACTCCCAAAAGTTCCCTTTTTCCCTCTGAAAGGAGGATATCCCAATAAAAAGGCTGCTGTGGATCATATAAAAGATGGTGCCTCTTCTCAACCTCGTTAAATAGTCTCTCGTCCTCCCTTTCCGCTGCTTTGAGAGGAAACAGCAATAATCGATTTTAACCAGATAAAATATTTTGGAAGTGCGCAAAACTTGGCTGATTTGGCTGGCCAATTTTTCAAGCAAGCGACACGTTGCTCAGCCGGTTCATTGACTCACGGAGCGGGTTAGGACGTCCTCATTTAGGAAAACTGAAGCAATCAGCTGTTCACGTATTTTTTTTTTTTTTTGCAGCTGTGCTCTTTAATGTTGCTATGGTTACAAGTTGGGTAGCAGATGAATTTCGATAAAATCGAGCTACGTGTGCGTTAAACCTCCTGGCCACCTCAGACCATGACATAATATAGATTAAGATACTGAGCAGTAAATAAAGTAGCCTATTTAACAGTTCAGTTTTTATTTAGTTGAGTAATAATTTTCATCTAGTCATCTAGTATATTTGATGTAAGACATGGGAAAATGGGAAAAAGATAAAGGGTCGATAGATGTTTCCTCTAGAAGTATAGTATATTATATTTTAGTTGAGTAAATCCACAGTAGTTTTAGACTAAAACGCAGAGTAAAACTAAAAGCATTCAGATGACTAAAATATGGCTAAAACCAAATGGCATTTTAATTAAAAAAATTACAAAATTTGCAGTTAGATTTAACTTCAGTCAGATAGTGCTGTGGGCAGGACATGGAGCGAGACTACAGAGTGGAGCAGCACATATATTTCAGTGGATTTATTTTATTGGTTTTCGGGCTAATGCTTATTTCCGTTAGAACGTCAATGAGCTTTCCCATTATGTGTTAGCATCGAGCTAAAGGATCAAGCACTAGTCAGTCAACAGTCAATTCAGGAATTAAAAAACATGATTCAGGAATTGTACAAATGGATTTGTTAATTAAGATTATATTACAGGGATCACGTTACCAATTTATCGCGTCAGTGATAATTCCCATTATGTGTTGGCGTCAAGCTTGATTCAGGAATCTTAAAAACAAAAAAATAATCATGATACTTTTTTCTCCCACCCGTTCTGATCAGACAAGATAAGCCGTTTGAAGACAACACCTTTGGACAACACTATTTTCTGATATTTTATACACCGAACGAAAAATTGTGAAAATAATAAACTGAGAAAATAATCATTAGTTGTTGCCCTAGTGTGTATTTTTGCCACCCAGCTGAACACACTCCAGACAGATACTCCATCCATCTCCCGTCTACCTATACATTAGAAGCTCCATGGTTACTCAAAGTGATTATGTAACACTGTGTGATATTTATTGCTGCACAGTGACTCAACATCGAGAGATAAAATATGTGGTAAGACGGCTGATATTAGTGTGACATTGATTTGAGATGAGATACAGATCCACATAACGGTGGTGGTGGGGGGTGGGGGGTGAAGAAAATAACCCTCGGCGATCTTGCAGATGTATTTGAGCCCACATTGACGAGTGTGTTAAGCTAATGTACCAGGCAAGCCATTTGCAGTCATGCCAAGTACCGGCTCACATGAACAGGCAGTTAGTGGGAGGCAGGCAGCAGCAGCAGCAGCAGAGATGGGCCTTCCTATCTTGGCTAAATCTTTTTCCTCCCTCATTCGCTCTCTCTTAAACTCACACCTCCTTTCAGTCTATCTCTTTCTCTTTCTTTTTCCTTTCTCTCTCCTCCGCTGTGGTCGACCCCCCTCACGCTGAACCACCCACACACACACACACACACACACACACACACGCACACATATACTCTACACACACACACACACGCACATGCTCTCCTACCCCCTCACTGTCTCTTCTCTCGCTCTCTCTCTCTTTCTCTCGCTGTCTTTTCCCATCTCTACAATGGCAGTATCCATGAGTGCAGATGGACACTATGGAAGCGAGCAGCCAGCCGCTGAGCTATCCCTGGCCTTGTCGATTTTACAGTAGTTTGATACAGCAGCTCCTGTCAAGCATGGCCATAGTTAAAGAGACAGCACACCACCAATGCACTGCAGCACTCCTCTTCTCCCTCCTTCTCTTTCCCTCTCTTTCTCCCATGTGACATAAGGGACTGTCTTACACCCCTCCACTACTCAGGCTGTGCCAAGAACCATCATCTGTTAGGCTATTACTGTACTGCATGCGCGAGATTCATCTAGCCCTGTGCACTAGATGATCTGTCAAAAGAGAGAGCCCATTCATTCGCCTGTGGGGCGCTGAGTGTACTGGAGATGCGTTTGCGGCGGCTTTTTCAAGTGTTGTGTCGAATTAGCGGCAGAGACGACCAGTGATGAGCATTCGGGAGAAGTGATTTGCTTTTAATCACAAATGTAGGGCTGAATTCTCCAGTCGGAGAGAGCTTCTCGGCTGGTGTTGACAGATCTTTAGTGATCTGATGTTTTGCGAATCAAAGAACCCCCTGTCCAAGTTCAGGGACATTTTAAATTTGCTGGCCGAATCCCCTCTAGATGTGGGAAGTCAGCACTTCTAAATGTCAAACCAGAGCATGCCTTCAGCTTTTTCAAGTATCCCCAAAGCTTTCCGGTCAAAGACATGCAATGATGTCAAGATATTGATGAAATATCACTCGTGTCATTATTCTGGCCGGCAGACGGGAAGTCAGTCAGCGTTTAACCGGCCTTCATTTGAATGCACTCACAACGTATTTTACATATTCATCAGTGTGTGCAAGGATCCCATGAATAAGCACACAGGGTGGCGCATAGCAGTCGCTTACGAAGCTTGTTTAAATACGCATTATCTGTCAGACACACCAAGGTCTTTGAAACCCTGGAGGTCAATCAATAGCTGACTTCAGCAGCATAAACTATATCTGTATTGCACCAGGGACTGCGACCATGTAGACCCACTGATAATCTAACAAGTCGAAGTATTGATGCCCCAGGCGAGATCTGAACATGACATTTTACCGGAGATGCATTTTCTATCACGTAGGAAACCTTATATACTCTGGGCCACAGTAGTATAATACGTCATCTGCATACAGTGTAAGCTTAGACCACGTCCTAACTGATTGTGATGTGAGTGAACTTGATTGTTTTCTATTGGAATGTCCTAAATGGCTGCAAGCAACGTTTTGTGCCATTTTGAGCTGAACTTTTGTCAGATGCCACATTAATGATTCCTGCTGCTTGCACTGAAAGCTCTGCAAAACAATTGATTTTGTTAAGTATCAATATGATACCTCTTTATTTAACTACAAAAACCTAAATAAGGTGACAGCTGGCTGGAGGGATATCAACAAGGCCGGGTAATTGATCGTCGCTAATAACATGCTACTTACTGCTGGCTGTATTTATTAAAACTGTGTTTTCTGTTTGAAAATAAAAAAATGTATGGGACACCCTGGGAGCTCATGTGATAGAGCGTATGCCCCATGTACTGCGGGTTCAGTGCCAGCCTGCAGCCCTTTGCTGCCACCCACTGTCTCCCCCTCTTTCATGTCATGTCTTCAGCTGCTCAATCAATAAAAGCCGTAAAAAGGTGCAAAACAAGTTAACAAAAGATGTAGGAAGATAGCAAGTATTCACCTGCCTTTTACTTGAGTGGTTACAGTACGTCTCCAG
The DNA here is from genome assembly GCF_056507025.1 of Lutjanus erythropterus. Taxonomy (NCBI): domain Eukaryota; kingdom Metazoa; phylum Chordata; class Actinopteri; order Lutjaniformes; family Lutjanidae; genus Lutjanus; species Lutjanus erythropterus. The sequence continues at coordinate 42,032,590 of NC_139325.1, forward strand.
TCTTTATAATCTACCAGCCACTGACAGATGAACGCTCAAAATCACCATTCATCATCATCATCATCCTCTTTTCATGTCTGAAATCTACTAGCCACTTTTTATATTTTACCAGCATTTGGCTGGTGGCCAAACTTGATTTCCCACTCTGGGTACGTGGTTTGATTACATGAAAGAAGTGCATATTTAGCAGATTCTGTGAGGACAGAGCGCGTCCGATGTTGCGCAATGTGATATTTGGATGCTTGCATTCAGTCAGGACACGGTGTAAAACTCACAAGTCAGTCTCTACATGCTTTGCTTAACAAAGGCTGATGATCATAGACGTATTAAACATAGATGCCGCATTGGCTGCATCGACTTGTTGCTGTGTTACGTCAACGTCGCCGCCATACTGAAATGATCAAGACTGACCTGTGAACCTGGCCTGGATAAAAAGCACTTAAAGGTTTATTTCTCAACGGGCTTCAATGAGTCATGTTATAATCAAGGATTTTTGATCTACCTGAAGTAAGAAAAAAGTTTTTTTTTTGTAACTTACTCCATGTAGATGATCAACGCTTGATTATAACATGATTCATTAAAATCATTTGAGAAAAAAATGCTGCTTTTTATCCAGAAAAACCTGACCTTCCCTGTTTTCAGGCATTTGTTCACAAGCCAGTCTTCACCATTTCAGTAGGGCTGTGAAGCTGACGTTCGATCCAAAGGCCAACGCACCATCTACGTATAAATACCTTTGCTGAGGACAGTCTTCCCACTTTAGTTGCTAAAACTGGGTGGAAACCATTCCAAAGTCTTCAGGCCGGCCCTTCATGTTGGGCCGGTGACATGGCGAAGACGTGATTACTACTGAGGAGAATAGGTTCGGTCTTGCCACCTCCCAACAACTACCTTGCATTTAGAAACACGGGTAGATCCACAGTTGTCAGGTCTTGCAAGACTAGGGTGAGGTAGGCTGGTTGTGTAATCTTGCACAGACAAGATTTTCTTAATTCATGGAGTGTCCGTTGAAGGCTGCATGGTTTATTTTTGGCAAAGAATAAATTAATCCTTATCCAGATGTGTCGTCACCGTCCCTGTCTTTTTGTTCAGTATCAATAGATTGAGCGCAGTCTTCAGCTGATCCTCTTTTCTCTGTTTTCCTATCTGTTGCCCAACACTAAATTCGCTTTAGTAAAGAATGCCCAGACCCTTATCCTCTAAGAGCCTTTAGTGCTTTAGTGATACTGGGGGAATCTACATGGGGGCTGCTGGAGTCACTGGGAGGAGTGGCTTTTTCAGATTCAGCTACACTTCGGGTGGGTGGGTAATTCAATTCTGCTGCAAAGCCTGAGTGGAATGACTCAATGGGTTTGTGTGGAGAGAGAGAGAGAGAGAGAATGCCTTGGCTTTTGATTGATCTTGTCAGGATTCACTCACAGCAAAAAGGTCAGGATGAGCTGCCTCCTCTCTCCTCAGCCAATCAGTGGGCCGCCAATCCGGGATAATGATCTCCCTCTGGATATGGTTGGCTCATAAGGTTTGCGGGCATGATGTCATCCAATCCCATGGATGCCTGTGATTCAGAATTGTGAGGTTTTAGCCAAATACCCTAGGCAGTGTGAGAAGTTACTGTACATATGTCAGTAGTATGAGTCATGGGGTGACCAATGGATGGACTGTTTTTTTGTTTTTTTTTTAAAGATGAATTCACGGCATGAAATTATTTTTATGAAGCCCTTCATTCAGATGTACGTGTACACTCCATCCTGTGATTTTTTTTCTACAATTTCCCATATTTGCCATTTAAAAGGATGGTTCAGATTTTTGAAATGAGGTTATATGAGGTATTTATTCATAGTAAGTGTATTACCTACAGTAAGTGGCAGTTGGCACACCCCATTTTGGAGAAGTAGCAGGAGTACCGGCGTAGGAAGCAAAGCAATGTACTGCTATGGACAAGGCCAGCACCAAAATGACTTTTTGCCACTTAAAAAAGGGTCCCACTAAAAAAAAAATCAGCATTAGTAGGTATACTTTATAATATCTTATAATATCTTCACCACTTTTCCCCAAACTGGGGCATGGTGACCATGATCTGCTAGGGACCACTGCCCTGCATGTTTTAGGTGTTTCTCTGCTCCAACACACCTGATTCAAATGATCAGGTCGTTATCAGGCTTCTGCTGAGGTTTGATGATAAGCTGATCATTTGCGTTAGGTGTGCTGGAGCACTGAAACACCTAAAACATGCAGGGCAGTGGTCCCTGAGGACCAGGACTGAGAAACACTGCTTTAGCAAAATATGATACCTGTTGCCTGTTAAGGGTGTTCTGATCCATCGGCCAGCAATCCTCATTGGGAGATTTAAAAAAAAAAAAAAAAACAGTTTTATCGGTGGCCTCTATAAAGAGAGGCAGAGCTGATCAGATGAGGAAGCAGTGGCATGTCAAATGTAGAATTTACATTTCGTGAGTAAATCTCAGAGGGCTGTGTATTGGAAAGAATCTGGCGATTTGTATCACGATACAGGGTTCAAGGTTAATTAGTTAATTAGTTAGGGTTGCAATTAGAGCTGCAAAAATCAATCAGTGAATCGATTATTATCATGCATGTAATTTATAGCAACTATTTTCATAATCAATTAAGCGGTTTGAATAATATAAGAAAAATCAAAATTCTCTGTTTCAGGCTTCTTAAATTAAATTGAATATTTCTGGCTCCTTTAGTGTGTAGTGATATTTTCTTACACCCCTCGTTTGTGCCATAAAACTTTACTGAGTGTCTCCTCTGCTGACTTTGTCAGAGTTTGACACACACACACACACACACACACACACACACACACACACACACACACACACACACGGATTTCATGTTGCATTCAGGTGCACCTCATAAACTTTGACATCTAAGTCGCTTTGTACAGCAAAGCGCATTGTTGTCAGTGGGAACTTCATGGTGCATTCGAGTGCACCTTATAACACAGAAATCTATGCTCGAATGATCCCAAAGTGTGTTTAAACAGAAAAGTTTCTATTTTTTCTTTGTTGAAATACACAGACCTGCATCATTATCCGTCATTACTTTCTTGTTCATTCACTACACCATTATTAATTATTCCATTCCATTCATTTGTACATAAGCAAAAGTTTATTTAAAAAAATATCAAGATGTTCTCAGTAAACTCCCCAAGTCTCCGAGTACTTCTGAGTCATTTTCAAGTTGTTCTATACTTATACTTAATATGTAATGTTATAGAATATAGAATATTTGAATAAATAAATAATGCAACAACTCGTGATCCAGCGATCGGTGGTCGGCCCTAAAAAATCCTGATCGCTTAACTCACATAGAAGTGAAAGTTTTCAAACTTCACAAAGTATACTTTCTGCTAAGTGATGAGTGTTGTAATTAAGGTAACATTTCTTATCTGATGTAATATGAAAGCCAAATTGTTTCACATAACTTCTGCTGGCTGAAATGGCCTGCGTTAAATAATATTGTGCATAATTAAAAAAATATATACAGTACACTGGGGAGACTTAATCATTTCCTTTGACGTGCACACTCAAAGTAGTACATTTCAAGTACCTTTAAAAATTCTCCACGAATAGCTCGAGGGGCAGTAAAATAAGGGCTGCTACCACAGGCTGTAAAATAATGGCCTCTGAAATTAATAGAAAAAAAAACATCTCTGTGCACTGAAGCCTGAAGCTGGATTAAACATCAGTGTCAGGCTATCAATCTCTGAATGAGGAATACAGCGCTCTCTGCTCAGTCTAGTATTCGACATGCTACACCACACTGAACAAGACTGTGCTGCACTGTTGGGGTGTTTAATCAGGCACCTGTAGAGCCATTCATTTCAAACGTTTTTCTATTTTTACCTCTGTGATTGAGTGCACACACACTGTATGTATATTTGTTTTGTACGTGCATTTTTACAGTAGATGTTTGGCTGTGTGTCTGAGGCTGAGATGCTGCAGTCTCCCTCGGTTCAGTAGAGAAAAGCGGTCATATGAGGTTATGGAAATGACTGTACAGTACCAGCTGGGCTGAACCAAGCTTCAATTCAAATCTGGAATGAGCATGAAAGATGTGACCTTCACTAAACGGTGGGAATGTTCAGGATATTTCTTCCTCGAACGACAAACATTTATTTTTACAGTTGGCTGTAAACAGTAGAGGTTTCATGCAACATAATGTTGCATAGAATAGAATAGAAAGCCTTCATTGTACAGGATAAAACAAAATTAGGGTGCTACTCACATATGCGAAAATATACAAATTACACAAAAACAAAAACAACCAAAGTAAGCAAACATCCACAGTCAAATAATATCAAAAACTAGAATAATAAGTGAAATAACAAGTAGAATACTAGAATAGAAATGGTAATCCTGAATAGACTAATTATTATTTTATGGCTTTGTTAAATACTTGATTCTAATTGGACAGTTACGGCATTTTAACGGCTAAATTCCACCAGGCAGAGCTGCGTCACGTCAAGTCTTTTTGAAGGATGCAGCATCAATCTGCAGTCTGAGTGGATCGAGCAGTCAGGAAGTCAGACACAGCAAAAACTGAGCGAAGCCAGTCAGTTTTCAAAATAAAAGACCGTGCGCAGACTTGCAATCACAGAAACAGACAAAAAAGAAAGCTATTTAACTTCATAACCTGCTTATCCATGGTAGAAGCACAGAATGCAAGAAAAGAGGGCTGAATCAACAAAATCTGAGCAAGTCAACATAATTAGGCAGGAAGAACACACTGCTCCTGAAACGCTTCTGAAATGCTGATGCTGAGGGTGCTGTACCGGGTGAGGTCTGTTATTTCTGTATAGTAGACTGTTGCTATGTGTAACAGACCGTTGCTATGAAGAACAGACCGTTGCCATGGACACAGTTCTTATCATAGACTTTGGAGGAGTGGTAAAATAATTTTTAAATCCATAAAATAATTTAAAGATGATTATTTTGTGTCAAATTATTTGGGTTTTTTGCTAAGTAACCATATGATAAGCGAGATAATGTACGGTGAGCAGGTCGTTATCACAAAATAAAACCCTCCAGGATGATTCAAGCTCTGCATCATCCTCATTGGGGTTTATTTATTGTTTATTTTATTTAAAGCTCTCTTCAGCATTATTGTAAGCAGCATGTTGCCCTATCTCTATCCCCGTGAACATTTATAGTTTTAATATTTTGCAAATACTTAGATGTCAGTAGCTCTATTCTGAAAATTTGGGTGTGGGGGGGGGGGCATATAAGAGGCACTTTTGGACACAATGCTGTGGCAAAATGTAAAAATTCTGGTGTGACTGGTCAAATATCAGTGACTTTTATTTTTACGAAGTAATAATTACATAATGTTTTACTATGAAAGCATTTTCATGAAAAAGCTGTCAAGAATAAGTGAAAACCTGAAAATAAAAGGAATGCCATTTTCAAAAAATGTCACGGTTGTGTGTGCATGCACGTCCCATGTAGTTCCAGGGGGAACTTAATTTTGTGAGATACTTGTGTACGGCTTGCAATCTGAAATTCATACTAGAGAGTGCACACAACAAGCAAGTAAGAAGAGTATTCACCATTAGTGCTCAAACGATTAGTCAATTAATTGATTAGGTACTGTTGATAAATAACAAGATTAACCTGCAGTTAAATAATCTTCGAGCCAAAATGACAAAGATTTGCTCATTCGTGGTTGGATGGATGGACCCTTCTTAAAGGGTTAGTTCAGCTATTTGAACTGGGGTTAAATGAGGTAATTATTGGTCGTCAGTAGACATCTACAGTAGACGGTGGCTGGCATGCCCCTAATCTGAGGAGGAAGCAGGAGTACCAGTGTAGGGAGCTAAACAGTGTACTAAACAAGTAGCCTAAAAAAGGTCCACCTAAATCAGTTGAAGTGTGCGTGATATTTGGATTTTCACCGCTTTACCTTCCTGTCAGACAACCTTTTCTGACTGGCTGTTATTTAAGCCAAATATCATTCTCTACAAACCAAACAAACTCCATGGCAAAATCAGCAATTTTACTTTGCAGAACACAGAAATTGCTGGTCTACAGCTGCATCGTAGGCACTTTTTTAAGGTGGTTAAAATAAGTTTTGCTGCTGATCCTGTCCACGGCAGTACATTTGTTGCTGCACTGCTTAACTCCCTTTTAAATGTGAGGATTTGCTACCTCGTTTCATATCATCGTAAAACTGATCATGTGTAGGTTTTGGACTGTTGGTTTGACAAAGTATGATGGGCATTCTTTACTATTTTCTGACATTATCCAAACAGTTAATTGATTAGTTGCAGCCCTGTTCAGCATTTTCTGGATCCATGTTTCTTTTAGTTTGGATAGTAGCAGGTGCGGTCCTGAGCCAACATGTCCATACATTTAACAGGTCACTTTATGTCCAAAACAGTACTCCACATGAAAGTAACCACTGCAGGTTTGATAGTTTAGGGGTTGACACTATCGCCTCACAGCGAGAAGACCCCGGTTTGATCCTTGGCTCTTCCTGTGTGCAGTTTGCACGTTTGTGTGGGTTTTCTCCGGTTTCCTCCCACATCCAAAGATGTGCAAGTCAGGCAGAGTGGAGACTCTAAATTGCCTGTAGGTATGAATGTGAGCGTGAGTGGATGTCTGCCTATCTGTGTTCAACCTGTGATGGACTGGCGACCTGCCCGGTGTCCTGCCATCCGCCCAGTGCATGCTGGGAAAGGCTGTAGCCCCAGGTGTGCCAGAAACGGATTAAGTGGGCAGAGAAATTGAATGAATAAATGATTAACCAGATGCATCTTTCTGTGCATTAAAATACCAAATAAAGAAATAGAATATTTTAAACAGTATGTGGGTTTTCGTGATTCTCTTCGTTAATGTTCTCGTCCTTTGCCTGAAATGGACTTTATTGACATTTTAGGATGTAAACTATTTTCAAGTTGAAACGATTAATTGATGAAATGATCAACGGAAAATAAAATATTGTAAAGATCAATTAATTGTTAAAAGTATTCTAGCAAAAATACCTAACAATCCCCTCCTTCCTGCCTTTAAAATGAGAGAATCTGTTGCTTGTCTTTGCTTTAGGTGATAGTAAAATAATTTTTTTTCGGGCTTTGGACTTTTAAGTCAGACAAAAAAGGAATCTGAAGAAATCAACTTGAGCTTTATGACATGTGATGGACATTGAGGGATCCAATATGGCGCCTGTGTGTGTGTCCGTCTGTCTCTGTTTGTGTTGTTTGTGTCACGTGTTACTCGACATGTCATCTCTCTACTGGCGTACGATCAACAAACACTGATGGATCTTCGACTTTCTAAACGAGATCAGGTGAAGTTGGATGATACTGGACATAAAACTTTGACCGCGTTGTTATCGGGGATCCCAGCTCACCTTTGCCGCGACCCAGCTCCACCTCTCCGGCGTCCTCAGCGCCCGCGCCGCCGAGCTAAACGCAGCGGTCAGCTGGTGAGCCTAAAGGCCCGCATGGCGCGTCTTTCTACGGCTTCCTGGTCCCCGTTTGGAGCGATGCGTCTCATCTTTACTTCTCGGCGCCCGCTGGACTCTGTCGACTCCTGGCTGGTACCTGTTGTCGGCCCGGATGAGATGTTCCAGCCCCGCGGCCCCCGCTCTCTCCGTCCCCGCCAGCGCGGAGTGAATCTGTGGACAGCTGACGCCACGGAGCCGCCGGTTCCTGTCAGGATTGTCCCGGTAAACGATTCACGTCCCGAGAACTGGACTTTCTCTGTGTGACTGAGACCTGGACCTGAATGTTGGTGAGTCCTGCGCTTTCACTGAAGTTTTACCTCTGAACTGCTGATATTTTAACGTCGAGCCGAGGTGGAGGAACATCATGCCTAAATATAATCATGTCTTTATTGTTGGAGATTTTAATGGTCACGTGTTTTGTCCTGATAAGCCAATGGTAAAGGACTTTTTAAGCCTCATTGACTCTTTTAATCTTGTGCAGTCTGTGTCTGGTCCCACACAAGACTGTGGACATACTTGATCTTGTTTTATCTTTTGGTTTGCCTGTTTTTAACTTGGAGGTTTGTGTCTGTAATATTTGAGGTTGCTCTTGTCTGTAATACAGTTAAACCTCGCTGTGTCGCATTATTAACTGTTCCACTGCTGTTCAGTTTTCAGTCAGACTCATAACTGTGTCACTGATACGGAGGAGCTCAGCTCATGGTTTCATTCCACCTGTGTGTGTGAAAACTTTCTCCACTTTTTCATTGATAAGGTTTGATCTCACCCTCTGCGTCCGACACTTCAGTCTCTGTGTCCTGCTCTGCTGTCTTTGACAGGTTTGAGCCTGTGTCTCTGTCCTTGTTACTGAAGACTGTTGGTCAGTTGAAGCCCTCAGGTTCTCCCAATGATGTGGTCCCTCCTCGACTATTTAAAGAGGTTCTCCCCACTATAGGGTCCTCTGTTCTGACACTTATCAGTAGTAGTTTGTCCTCAGGTGTGGTCCCTAAAAATCTCAAACATGCAGTAGTACAACCTTTGATTAAAAAACCAGGACTAGATACTGCTTTTCTTTCAAGTTACAGGCCAATCTCTAAATTGCCTTTTATCTAAAAAATCCTTGAGAAGATAGTTTGCAGCCAATTAATGGTTTTTCTGGAAGAGCACAAAATTCTTGAGGTTTTCCAGTCTGGTTTTAAAACCTTGCACAGCACCGAATCAGCTCTTTTAAGAGTTTTTAACTATATCTTTTTAGCTACTGACTCTGGTGAGTGTAATATTCTTGTGCTTTTTAACTGCTGCATTTGACACAGTGGACATGAAGTTTTAATCTCTGGTTTGAAACAGTGGGTGGGTATCAGGGGCGTAGCACTGGACTGGTTCAGGTCATACTTGGCTGATTGAACTTTTTGTGTCAGCCTTGGTGACTCTGTGTCCTCCTCTGCTCGTCTCTCATGTGGGTCCCACAGGGCTCAGTTTTAGGGCCTCTTCTCTTCTCTCTCTACTTGCTCCCACTTGGTTCCATACTGAGAAATCATGGTATCTCATTCCACTGTTACACGGATGACAGTCATTTATGTCCCTCTCAAAAAGAAAGATGCATATTCTGTCAAACCACTACTCAGGTGTGTTGATGACATAAAGGCCTGGATGGCTTTAAACTTTTTACATTTTAATGAGAAAAAGACAGAGGTGATGGTTTTTGGTGGCACCACTGGCGCCCCCCCCTTGTAGATCTGGATTCAGTCAACCATCACAGATCTTGGGTTTAAAGTGGATGCTGATCTGAAGCTCGACTGTCAGATCAGTTCAGTCATTAAATCAAGCTTCTTCCAGTTGAGGCAGCTCGCCAAAATTAAACCTATTCAAGACTAAGTGTAAACTCAGAGGTGACCATGTCTTTGCTGTAGCAGCTCCTAAACTTCGGATCGATCTGCCTCTCCACATCAGACAGGCCTCCTCTCTGTCTTTAACATTTAACACCATGTGAGATGTTGAATGTATTGTTATTTTTTATTTTGTCTATTTTATTTATATTTATTGATATACATTTATTTTTATTTGTTTTTGTTCTATTTTTATTGTTTTAAATTGTATAGCTGTTTTATGTCTTTTAATCTATTCTTGTATTTTATTTCTGTACAGCACTTTGGTCCACTGTGGTTGTTTTAAAGTGCTTTACAAATTAAATTTGGATTGGATTGGATGGACATGTTTCACAATTTTCATAAAATAATCGTCAGTTGTAAAATCACAGAGCACCATAAACAAAGTACAGCAAAGTTAAACATGCAGCAGCTGCTTCTTTATTATCACCAGTGCCTTTATGGATGCAAGCTGCATCTTCATCAGGCTAGATTCCATTTTAAAGTACACAGCTCATTAAAATAAGTGAAAAGTGGAAACTTTGATTGGGAGTAGGCAGTATACAGACAGTACAACTGCTAAGGCAGAGCTGCATATTTTAATTCAATCTGTAGCTGTCCTCTACAGTGATTACATTTTTTTAAAATAATTTCTTTCGGGGATTAACAGAGTTCTATCTTATTTTATCTTGTTTGCCATCTAGTATAATTATTGAAAAGTGGCCAAGTAGTGTGGCTGCTCAGAGCTACTGCAAGGAACTTTAATATTTTGTTGATTTTGGAGGCTCCTGCAGACAAAAGTGGTCATTTTTCCAACGTAATAACCCCAAATTATAACATCAGAAATAGAGTATGCACAGTAACTGAGTAAATGAATATGTGAAGATCATATGAATGTGCAGTGCGTCACGCTTGTAACAAAGTTATTTTCATTGTTGATTAATCTGTTGATTATTTTCGTGATTAGTCGATTAGTTGTTTGGTCTGCAGAATGTTAGATAATGTTGAAAAATATTGATCCTTGTTTCCCAAAACCCAAGACAACGTCCTCAAATGTCTTGTTTTGCCCACACCCCAAACATATTCAGTTTACCAGTAAACCAGAAAATATATCAACATCCTCTAAACCAGTTAAATGATTATCAGAATAGCTGCTGATTAATTTTAAGCAAAATAAAAAATATTGTTCAGTGCATGCATCATTAATCTATTCAAAATAACTTGTTCAGTATAAAAAAAAAAAATCAAAAGTCAAATTTAGTCTTGCTTGCAAGCAGTTGAAAAACATTTCTTTTCGGTGTCCTCATGTCACACTAGTGTGTCTTTCTCTGTTGATTATGGATGTGTGGCGGCTGCGTGATTTTATGCTCAAACTGCGACTCTTTGTTCTTTAACAAAGCAAACAAAAAAATGCTCCTGTAACATGTTTAGATGTCATGAGTTTTGCATAAAAAAAAAAACAAAAAAAAAAAAACACTGATCATAATCTAAAGATCATCATTGAACATGAACGGACAGTAGAGTAACTACTTTGAGTCAAATAAGGACTTCAGTTCCCCCGGGGATTTAAACAGTTGCATACTTTGCTTTATTTCACAGTTAATCATCTTTTTTAGCTGTTAAGTATCTGACTTGGAAATGAAACTCTTTTTATGCTTATATTGTGAGCAGATTCCAACATTTCATAGTCCTCTGTTGCCATTGCCAAAGGGTTTTACAATCAGATATGTTTTTTAATAGATTATGTAGGTTCTGCCTCCATTTCAGATGTAGATTAGAGCAATCTGTTACCCGAGAGTTCCACAAGAATGATCACTATATTTGTCTGTGTGTGTGTGTGTGTGTGTGTGTGTGCGCCTGCGCCTCTGTATTCATGTCATTGTGTGTAGTATGTGTGTAGAAGTGTTTTACCTCCACTCAAAGGACCTCGTAAAGGTTAGCAGGCTCACTCAACAGCTGATGGTAAATTTAGCCTCCTTTTCACACAGTCCCACACACGATTTGAGTATTTTTCCTACTGTATCAGACCATATCCAGGCATGTTACTGCACTGAAGTGATGTGCATTTATTTGATTTATTTAAGGTACTAATGATCAGATTTAGAGGTGGGTGTGATGACAGCGCTTTTACCAAAAAATTCCAATTTTGTGTGTAAGGACGAAATGTTAATTTTAATACTGGATGTCTTGGGTTTATGTTTGATTAAGTATTGCACTCCAGAGTAAGTGATGAGTTTTTCTGGATGGGACTGAGTGTAATAGAACAACAAGACTGTTGTTTTTGATTAACGGCTCTGTCAAACAGGTAGGAATGGATGGTGATGAGGAGGGCGCACAGGATGCCAAAAACACACTTTTAATTTTGGTCTCTCACTTCATTCTCACGTTTAAATTTGGAAATTGCAAGCCTCACTAAAGAGCATCGAATATTTACTAGTGCCATTTAAGAGCAGAAGGAAATAAATGCTCCCATTCAAAGATCATTGGATGAAAAAGGCCATTTCTTTTTTTTTTGTAACCCAGAGGAGAATGTTTAACCCAGTTTGCCTATTGTTAAAATGTTCTGAGGTGTTAAGTTTGCTGCATTTAAGGCCAAAAGTAGTCCTCTCACAGACAGACACGTAGCACCCAGTGCACCTCTTTTGTAGGAGGTCTGAAGTTACATCTAATGAGCCTCTCTGGTAATTTTTTTCCTCACAGTATTTGCAGGCAGTTGTGTGCAAACCACACTGCTAACATTTTCTAACTGCTCACAGCTCTGGCACACGCTGACATTATTTATGGGTGAAAGGTTGCCTTGCAGATGCTACAATCCAAGTGGTTTGCCACCACTTCATGACCCCCAGGTCCTGGAGCCAGGCTTTATGTAACACATGTAATGTAGTGGAAAATGAACATATGACAGGACTGCGGTATGCTCGGTTGTTTTCTCTCAGAGGATGTAACATGTTTGTACTCACAAGGGTCAAAAATGATTTTGCATATCTGCGGTTTGTGGTATAAATCTATGGAATCTGATTGGTCTCAGTGTTAATGAATGCACACATAAGGCTTCAGAAATGTATTTTGTGATTAGGGCTGCACAATTAATCAAATTATTATTATTATATCAAATCACAATATGGCCAAGTGTAAAATCCAAATCGCAGAACCCTGCAATTTTCTGATAAAGGGAACGTATGTGACAAAACAGCATTGTAATAAAAATACTGTAGTGCTGCAGAGACGCCCTGTTCTAGTTCTGCAGATGTAAGAAAGAATGTTTTTTTTGCTGCAAACCCCAATAAATGTCACATCATCAGGATTTTAACAGTATTTTTTCAGTAAAGATGAAAATTGTGATGCAAAAACGATCATGGCCACTAATCTTATCTTATATTGCATTCACAATTTCAGTCAAAATAATCACAATACGATTTTTTTTTACCATGTCACACAGCTCTGTTTCATTTATATATAAATAATGTGATGCACACAAATAATATTACACCCAAGATTTGCAATAAGCAGGCACTCATCCTCAGTCCCCTCTTCCTCCTTATCTCATCCCCTCCTTATTTCTTTTCTTTTTTTGGTCTGGTTGAGTTTGTGTCTTTCGGTTTATGTGTTTAATTTATTAATATAACTTTAACAAAAAGTCTAAAAAAAAAATGCAATGGACTTTGTGTGTAATGATTAAATTTTAATCATTGCAATGACATATTAAAGTTCTCGTTTTAAATAAATGTAATAGGAATCCACAAAGAAATGGATTTTGAGTTGAGTTTTGGATGTTCTTACATTTTTATACATACAAACTGCTTGTCATGTGTGAGCTTTACTGCATTGTGGGTGGGGTTTTTTGTCGCCGACCTGCAATGGCTCAATTCACAATCTGTAGCATTTCAGATGTCTCCTTCCTTTACTGGAAGTACTTACATATTTTAAACACATATTTGTGGATTTCTATGACATGAATACATTTAAAATATTTTTGAGGAGAGAGTCATTTGTGAATCTTTTTGTGAGACAAAAGCTGCTTTTAAATTAATTATAGACGGTGTGTTGAGTGTCAAACGGTGGTGATTTCCAAATGATGTCTTGCAGTGCTAACATATTGTTCAGTCAGCGTTTTACACCTGGGTGAACACTGCTGCAGCCTTGTGTGAGGTTTTATTAATTACTCCTTTACTTCAAGGTTTCAGAGAGGTCTAACACATAAGACTAGATTTAAAACATATTAAATTGTGAATGTAGGAATTTTGGAAAAGGCCATATAACTGCAGGATAAACAATGTGTATATTTTAGACCAGCGGTTCTCAAAATTATTATTCAAAGGTCTGCATCTTATTTTTATTCAAGGTCAGAGATCCGGAAAGATTGGCAATAACAGAATAACATTTGTTGACTCACTTAAAACTTAAAATAAAAAACAAAATACATTCAACAAACATCAAAAAAGCAAAGGCTGAAGTTAATTGTCATGTTTAATCTAAGGCTGCAACATCTATAAAATGTCAGAATATAGTTAAAATGTTCATTGCAGTTTTGCAAAGACAAGGTGGTGTCTTTAAATGTCTCAATTTTTCAGTTTAAAATCAAAAGATGTTCAGTATAATATGATGATAAATGAAAAGCTCTCTGCTTTTTAAACAATCAATCAATTATCAAAATAATTAATATTTAAATTATTTTTTACCACTTGCCCTTTTGGGCAGGTGTGTTGCTAGATTCACCTGACAGTGTTGTCATGATACTGAAATTGCTAATTTTGTTACGATACCTTGAAATATATTGATATTCAGTATCATTTTGATACCACTGAGAAAAATATTACTCAGCATTGAGGGCATAACATTTTTGATTTTTATTTAAAGATATAACGAGACAAGAAATATGGCAAATAAGACGTGTGATATGAAGTAGACAGCGCTGTGGGTGAGTGAGAGAGGCGGGACTAAGTATGCACTGCAGCGGTCAAAGAGAAGAGAGCAAGGAATTATCTACGCTATGAAAGAAGAGTATTGAAATTTTCTTCATCGATTTTTATTGTTATATTGATTCTTTTGACAACACTATCACCTGACATGGCATTTTAATTCCCCTGAGAAAGCAGACAGTCCTTATTGATGAGCCCTGACCTCAGCATGTGGACACATAAGGAAAGGAAACACAGGTTTTTGGACATTCAAGTATTCCTGGGATGTCAGTTTGTGTCCAGCTGTCATCCGGCTGTCTGTTTTCATCAGCACCGCCTGCAGGACACTGTCACTTTAGCTCGCAGAATATATCATCTCATATGATAACAGGGCTCTTATTATCTGACCGGTTTAATCGCAGAAGGGGTCTGTGTCTGATCTCTGAAGTGATGTCAACACTTCACCCCCTGAATAAACTCACAGGGTGGAGAGGAGGACGTGGAGTTAATATACTGTGGGGAAACAGGAAGAGCTGACTTGCATAAAATGAATGCCAAGCTGTCCTCCAAAGACGGAGCATGCACTTTGTACAAACGCAGTAATCTTCCAGCGTATACTCATTCTTGGACTCTTATTTGTGTTGTAATGCAACAGAAAGCAGGAAATCAAAAAACAATGTGAGCCAGTGAATACATTTATGGAGTTCCTGAATCTGCTGGGGATTAGCTTGATAGTTTTTTTTTACCTTTATTTATCCAGGGAAGATTTTGCTGAGCATGCCCGGCCTGCTTCTTTTAAGCAACAACCCCCCTCCGCTTCTCATTCATGTAGTTACACATCCAGGCACTTTGGAGATGCCTCATGCAGCTGCAGTATTCCTCAGGTGATTGCTGTGCAGCCCTGCTGGACCTGCGGGGGTTTAGCTGCCTCGTCCGGTTGCTGATTGCTGTTGAGGGACAGGAGAGCGTCTGTCGTTTACGATACCCGCTCAGAATTTTTCTAGCACCAGCAAAACTTTCAGTTACAAGCACACTTCTCAGACCCTCCGGGGAGGGGAGAGTGTTACGCGTTCACTTAACTTGCCATGAATTTAGAGTGAAGATGTGAACTAATGGCATCTGGCAGGAATGGCTGCTGCGCACTGGAAGCCTGCTGCTTATGTCTTGTTTGTAGCGAAGGCGGACGTGCTTCCATTTGAGGTATGTGTCCATTCGTGTTAGCGGCAGAGCAGAGCAGCTGGAGGCCCGAGGTGAGCTCTCAGGGAGCTGGCGGTGACATCACTTCATCGTGTCTGACATCATCAGTAACAGTAATGGGGATGAGTGAATGAGTTCACAGTGACGCATATCTGTGTTCATGTAAACACACTGACACGCTGATGTCTTACACATCTGTATGCTGGCCTGAAGACATTACTAAAGCACACACACACACACACACACTTTCACACGCAATTAAAACAAACACGTTACTGAATGATCTTATATACACTTGAAAGTGGCTGTAATGATTTTTTAAAATGATTAACTGTTAAATGAGAATGTGAAAACTGTGTGATTAAGGGGTTACCTGCAGATTAGTGTTGTCAGAAATATCAATATATTAATAAATATCAACATCTGAGATGTTGTCAATACTTATTTTTTCTGAGTATCAATACTCCGGTATCAGCTGCAATGTCTCGTTCTTTTTTCTCTCTGACAGCAGGTTGACACACACACCACTGCTTTGCCCATAAAGTCCCGCCTCCTCTCTAGGGCTGCAGTGATCAATCAACTAATCGATTTTTAATCAATTATTAAATTAATCCGCAGTTGTTTTGATTATTGATTAGTTGGTTTGAGTGAGACAAAAATAAAAAAATCTCTGTTTTCAGCTTCTTAAATATCAATATTATCTGGTTTCTTTATTCCTCTCTGACAGCAAACAGTCTATTTGAATTATGGACAAAACAAGACATTTGAGGACGTCATCTTGGACTTTGGGAAACAGTGATGAGCATTTTTCACCACTTAATTATAAAAAAAATAATTATTAGTTGCAGCCCTACACTCCTCTTCTTGTCACTCATCTCATTTTCTCTGGTTGGACATCTGTTGTCATGTTAAAGCCTACGTATATTAATTTTTAAAATATTGCTATAGATTTATTGCCTAAATCTCCTGCTCTCCTTGAAGAGCCTGAGATTTCCCCTTTAAGAGCTGGTAGAGACTCAGTCGTTTAATCTCTGATTCAAGGGTCTTAAATGTGAATATTTTCTGGTTTCTTTACTCCTTTATGACAATAAACTGAAAATGTTATCTTGGGATTTTGGAAATCATAGATCAACATTTTTGCACCATTTTCTTACATTTCATAGACAAAACAATCAATCAGTTAATCAAGAAAATAGTTGATAGATTAATCAACAATGAAAATAATCGTTGCAGCCCTCGTGGAGACCAAAAACAGAGCTAAAGAAAGTATTGGAAGTATTGATATTTTACTTACAGTCATCAGGATTCCAGAATCATGGCTCAAATAAATGCTAATGTTCTCTGTGCTGCTGGATGAGTAAATAAGCAACTTTTTGCTGACAAGTTTGCCATATCACCTTAATGGTAGGGATGTAACAATACCAAACTTTCACTGTATGATAATAATACCATAAAACGTCCATGATATATTTATTGTGATGTTAAAAAACTGAGAAAATGAGAACTTGAATTATTTTTGATGAATTCTTTATTAGATGTTAAAGCTATTGTTTACAGCATTTATTGTTCATGGAAAAATGTGTTTTTCTATGGTGCTTTTGTTGCTCAGTTGGTGGAACATCAGCAGCTCCACCAGTCCTCTGCTGTGGCTGCTGGTTCTTTGCAGCTTTTTACAGCTGTTTGCTCCTGTTTGCTCTTCAGCTGTCCAAAAAAAAATCATCTTAAAAAAGAAAATGTATATTTTCAACTTCAAGTGCTTCTGCTTTCCTTCTTCAGTCAAATAAAAATAAATGTATGCATCCAGAACCGAAGGATAAATGCAAAGATTTTGCATGAATTATCTTTGGGAATGAATGTTTTAATTATCTAAAATTGCAAAACAAAATAATGCAGTAGCCGTCCTATTAAAAATAATAGAACTGAATAATTTACCATGTAATATCATGGCAGAAGTCATCACCATCATATCTTATATTTAGGTATTTAGGCGTCATTTAAGGTATTTTAGTTCATGCTCACTTTTACAAGAACTTAACGCGTGAATGACAAGCTAATGAGACGTAATAAGAATAAATATATAGTTTAAATAGTCAAACAATGGGATAGTAATGCATAGATTTAGGCTCTCCTCTCCTGTATTTAATGTGCTGCTATCATTGTGTACAGAAAAGTTGGCACTCTGTTGAACTACAAAATCACAGTTCACTCGTGGTCGTAGAATGAGATTTTTCCATGTGACATATTCTACAACCATTGAAACTGTTGAAAGGTGTCATGTTGGTATGATATTAACATGAGAATCAAGAGATTTTTTTTTTTTTGCTGAGAACCGCAGGTCACATGGAAAAAATTGGCAAGATGCCACATTTGAGATGAAGTGTCACTTCACAACAGCATTAGGAGGAGAAATAAAACGTAAAGATTTGTTCGCCTCGGAGCTAATACAAAACTCTTTGCTGACAGGGAACTGGCTGGACCCGACCCTGCTAATACATGACTAAAATGGTTAGATATATGTATTAAAATAAGAAAAAAAGCTGATAAATAAAAAAAATAAACAGACAACTGAAGAGAAACACAATAAAAAGATAAAACACCAAAGCATTGTAAGGAAATGCCAGTTTAAAAAGCCAGGTTATGGTGGGTTGAGAAGGTATTGTCTTGTTGTTAAATTGTCTAAAATGATAATGCCAAGCAAATTTTTAATACTTTTATTGAATGTTTTGTTGTATACAATAATAACAGAGTTCATTGCAATGCAATCATACATTTTGGGGATATACTGTGTATTGATATCAGAAGAATATTTGTATTAATATCATGATATTGATTTCAACCAGCCCAGCACTATTTTCAAAGTCAGAAAAGTGATTTTTTTTCCCCCCCGATGGTAACCTGGAATCAACTGGACAAACACACACACACACACACACACACACACACACACACACACACACACACACACACAAAAAAAAAAAAAAAAAGATGTGAGCAAAGAAAGTCTTTAATCCTCAGGGTGCTCACAAAAAGACTGCTGAAAGCAAAACTGGAAATAAATAATTTTCGAGTGCGATGAAACAAACATGGGGCTTTTTTTCTCTGAGATGATACAAATACACTCACCCTGTTTCACTAATTAAAAAGAACAGGTCATGAATTACAGCACTTATGTAAAGGTGGCTGCAGAGAACCTCCTTTCTTCAGCTTCAGCGTTTGTTGTGAGCTCAACATTGTGTTCTGGCAGCTGAACTGCTGCTCTTTACCCATTCATATAATTGCATGTGTGAGTTTGTGCGTAAGATACCTGTGTGTTTGCAAATGTCAGAGTATCTCATGTACCTCTCTGGATTGTTTGCTGGTGAATGTGTGCTCATGTGTTAATTCCTCTGGGTGTATGTGAGTGAATGTTCATTTTGTGTAAAACAGGAACACCTGCTCTTTCTATACAGTAGACATTAGTGATGTAACAGTATGTTGAATATCACTATATCATGATTTAAAGAAAATGCTTTGATAATGTACTGTGATGATATGGTGAATTATTTTGATTTTAATATGTAAAACAACTGCAGTGGACTGCTGCTTCAATTTAGTTTTGCACTTGTACATATATGATTTAGGTTTTCATTGCCAAAGAGAGTTCATGTCAATTTTTCACACATCCTTAGGGTATGGGATGTGTATTTTATTTTGTTTAAGAAGGAGAGCAGAAGTATTTAAAGCTAGAAGGAAAAACTAATTTTATACAAAAGAAATATGCTGTACGCATCAGATTTCTTATTTAATAGGACATTTGTTCAAGCTACCATTTTCTTAGTTTTTTAATATTTAGAGAAATATATTGTGGACTTTTTTAAAATATATATTTTTGGGCGTTCTAGGCCTTTATCAGACAGGACAGCTGAAGTGAGGACAGGAGAGGGGGAGAGAGAGCGGGGGGTGACTCGCAGCAAAGTTCTGCAGGCAGGAGTCGAACCCACAGCCGCTTCAGGTTTTGGAATTATTACAAGCTTAGTAGAGAAATGATGTGATCCCTCTGTGAGCCCCTTTTACACTGGACAGAAAACCCACTAATAACATCTGGCTTTTGTCTTCAGTGGGAAAGGGTACAACTGGCAGTCAGTTCTGGGTCAGATAACTCTACAGGAGTCATGGGTATTTAATGGCTCCAGCTCCAGTTGGCAGTAATATATACATGACATCCGAGTGAAACAGTTATTTCACCCCTTTTCAAGGCAGGCAGTGATGCAAATCTTTTGCTTCCTTTTTCATACATGTGCTGCTTGGCTTCACTTCGTTTGACTTCAGCACGGGGGAGTCTGCACCTGCATTTACTGATGAAATGCATGCTTTTAGTCAGGTGTCTGAACTGTGGATAAACATTTTATTTCCTATAAACTCTTCACAATAAAATTCCTTTGTTATTTAGTTACTGAAAAGCTTTTATTTTGAAGCACCAGAATCAGGAAATGTTGGCTATTAATCAGCAGTAACTTAACATGACTCCCACACAGCTGCAAGTGAACATGAAACAGTAAAGTAAAGCAGATACCTGAAAGTACAAACGTTGACCCAGGAGAGAAACTGAACTTTAAACCACAGAGATTCAGTTAGAAGCTACAAAGGATTGAGAGTTGAACACACAGAGAACGACTTTTTCTCTGTTGTCCTGCTCAGACATCACCTGAGTCTTGGCTTTCTAGTGGCACATCAGACAAAAACAAAGGCAAACTCCTCTACTGGCAACTGGAAAAGGGTCAGTCAGTTTTGATGTACAACGATAAACCTTAATCATGACACCGGATGAAGCAGAGGAGACAGGTTAAAGAGGTTGAAGCTCAGTGTCAGGAAGGTGTTCCTAATATTTTGCACTCTCAGTGATTGTGCGTGTGTGTGTGTGTGTGTGTGTGTGTGTGTCCTTGTGCGTGGCTCGTGCATCATGTACTTGCAGAAAAGTGAGCTGTGAAGAATGAGCGAATGTGTTAGACACGCTGGAAGATGTATGTGAGAAAAACATATTTTTGTCTCGTACACCAGCGGCTCTGACGGCCCCCTAGTTAATGGGGTTTGGAAGCATGTGCTGTGCACTGATGAACTTTTATGGGAAGTGACAGTACAGTGATGGTATGCCATGTAGTCATGAATATGTAAAGACTGTGGAGTGGAAGCTGTCAAAACACCCCGGTTAACATCTCGAAGGACATTAAAGTTCTACAGGTCTTAGCAGAAATGAATGCCTGTTGTTGCGGTTGTGGATCGTTTAATGCACTTAACCTCTGCTGCTCCTTGCTCTGGGCTTTGATGCACCTCCAGGGGCTCCTTAGATTATCAGCACGGACTCCATCATGAATATCTTAACATCTCTGAGATCTTCAGCTAACCATTTAAGGCTAAATTGTCTGTTGACCAACCCAGTGAAACTTAATTGGCTCCATTCGGATCTTGAATGAACCCTTGAACTTATCACCTCGAAAATGACCATAATGGCTCAATAATACTGACAAAGTGGAACATTACAATATGTTTGACCATATCTTTGATATCCATATATATATTGATCAGGCTCTCTATTGGCCACCACTGCCTCTAGTAACTAAAAGTTCCCCTTGCAGCCCAGATAGTGACCTAGACACTGCTATCACTTAGGCCATTTCAGACTGCTTCTATTCAGTCCATTTTTTCTTGCTGGGGTTTGAGCATGCCTTCCAGGTGTCATGTCTAGCAACCTAAGTTATTTGCAGCCCAGATGGATCACTTTTCTTGTGAGACCCACACCGTGGAGGATCAGCAACAGCTGCTGTGGTCGCTGCTTTCTGCTTCAAACGTTACAGTCTCTCCAGCTGAATTTAGGGTTGAGTACTGTTTACATTTGAAACGATGCCGTACCAGTACCTTTTTCTAGTGCAATACTCTCTCTGTAATAACGAAAACATAATTTCAGTTTTAAAAATTGCTTCTTAATTTCAACACTGGCATTTATGTAGAAGGTTTCACACACCACCACAAATAGGCCCAACAGTAGCCATGTCATTAGGTACACCTGTTCAACTGCTTGTTAATGCAAATATCTAATCAGCCAATCACATGGTAGCAACTAAAGGCATTTAAGCATGCAGGCATTGTCAAGATAACCTGAAGTCCAAACCAAGCATCAGAATGGAGAAGAAAGGTGATTTGAGTGACTTTGAGCGTGGCAAGGCTGTTGGTGCCAGACGGGCTGGTCTGAGTATTTCAGAAACAGAAAAACGTTGCCTGGTCTGATGAGTCTCGATTTCTGCTGCGACATTCAGATGGTAGGGTCAGAATTTGGTGTAAACAACATGAAAGCATGGATCCATCCTGCCTTGTATCAACGGTTCAGGCTGCTGGTGGTGGTATAATGGTGTGGGAGATATTTTCTTGGCAGACTTTGGTCCCCTTAGTACCAACTGAGCATCGTTTAAACGCCACAGCCTACCTGAGTATTGTTGCTGACCATGTCCATCCCTTCATGACCACAGCGTACCATCTTCTGATGGACATGTCCAGCAGGATAACACACCATGTCACAAAGCTCAAATCATCTCAAACTGGTTTCTTGAACATGGCAGTGAGTTCACTGCACTACAGTGCCCTCCACAAATCACCAGATCTCAGTGCTAAGCCAATGTCAATGCCCAGTTCTCTCTAACAATAACTTACCCAACAAGTTAATTAATAACCTGATCGATGAAGATGTCAGTGCTGCACTTACTGAAATTTGGCACGTGAATCGGTACTTGGCATTACAAATGTAATTCAGTGGGTAGATAAGGTTACAACTGCTCACAATGCCTAGTTGCTTAGTTCACCATCAAAGCTAAATAAGCTTAACATTAAAATGTAATTATGTCCAGCACAGTTTTTTAGACAGGAGGCCTCATGCTACGCTGAGGCACAAAGAGGCTGCTGTCAATATGTAGCTTTGAAGACTTTTGCTGTACCAGAACCCCGATACCCCGGCACCGTAAAATGTCAATAAAGAATGGCAGCTGCTCAAATTGACACCATTATCATTTTAACAGTGCAAAGCTGGTCAAATTGATAAAAAAACATTTTACAATGCTCAGCAGGCACTGAGTACAGCAAGGCAAGTCCACACATAATAATAAGTCCAGTCACGCTGTATTCAGAATGCTCCCAATAGATAAATTTAATCAAGTCCATCGACTTTTCAGCTGATGGGATCAAAATGTTAGTGGAATTATCGCAATCTACAGTATCTGTCTATGAAGAGCATGCTGAACACAGTGTGCAGCTCTTATCTGAAGCATCCTGCCAGTGAAGAAATGCTGGCTGCTCATTCAGCTGAGAGATGGGCCAGGTGGAACGAACCATGTCGGTCCTATGGTCTTCATCTCACCGCTGCCAAACAAACAACGGTCTGATAGATAAGGGTTTCTGAGAGATGATGCACATATTTTTAGACTGAAGCTGCAAAACAGGTGATAGTTTGTACCAAAATTCATTACGTTAACACAAGATTTTTGTGCCAAAAATAATAATAAACTGTCAGGGCCAGCTTTGCTTTTCATTCATTTTCTTTGCTCAAAACCTGTGCGAGACAGCAGCTAATTATGCAATCAGAGAATCAGACTGACTTCTAGGCAGAATCTGAGTGAAGGAGAGCCTACAAGGTGCAGTTCAGACATCTGCAGGCTTGGAATAGAATCAAAAAGTGGTTATGTTATCGTGCAAATACTAATCAGAAACGAGGTGGGTCGAAGTTATGAGTGTAATTTATCTCTGAAAAAGTATAATTGTAATAATTAAGTAAAATTATGTTAATTTGTTGAAGTTTTGTAAAACTGTTGCAATCATTAAACTACTTCTAGAATGTAAAAGAAAGAGTGCAATCACTATCAACCAACAAGTTTCCACAACTGTGTGTGCACGGTTTAGTTTTTGTTCATTTATGCATTTATCACTGCCCTCTATTTATTTCTCTTTATGTTTTGTGCCTGAACTAATTATAAAATTAACTGAATAATTTAATCCCACAAACACTTCTTGTGTTCTCAGCATTCATGTGTGCCGTCATTGAAATTTGTAGAAACTGCTGGTTGAAAAAAGTGCTTCCAGGCTGGTTCACCTGTAAATTAAATAAAACATAAATAACACGTTTCTTGTGGCAGAATTTGTTTGTGAGGAGGTGCAAAAGATTTAGTAAATCTGGTCTTCAGTGTTATTCGCAGTATTGTATTCTTGTCAGGCTCAGAAACAGTATTCAGACTAGGGGTTAGTAAAACTCCACTGAACCCAGACTAATGAAATTCTTTCTTTGTAGGTCGGCACTTCCTTAAGGCACAGTGGTCGACCTAATCTTTTCTGTTGTTGAACAAATTTTGCTTACATAAATATCTGCATCTGCTGTTCACAGATAAAAATTAAGAATCAAGAGTCAACGTATTGGTCAATTAAATGAATAAATAAAACATCAAATGAAATGTAATCTGTATTACAAAGATTTTGTGTAGCTGTAGGGCAGATCCTTCATCATGGTGATTCCTGTCTTTACCTGTCAATATGTCTGCAAAACGATTGTTGTGACCATTGAGTGTATAATAAAGGGTGGTGTGTGTCTCACCATCGCCATCTTGGCAGGGCCTGGCTCCGGCTAACTCTCGGCTTATCCAAAATGGAGTGTGAGTGGAGCTGAGGTGGCCAAATTAAGCCATACGTAGAAGCTAGTCTCCTGTGAAAGAACCCGCCTGTCACTCAAAGCAGGAACGGCCTTAATTATACGTAACTTTAAGCCTTAATATAATTAAACGGTTGAGTTAAATCAAAATTTGCCACTGTACAGTTGTCATGAACTGGGAAATTAGCTTTAGTTTTTATTTTTTTTACCAGGCTGTAAACATTTATTTTTTTATTTATCAGGGCTAGGTGATATGGACAAAATCAAATATCACATTATGTTTGACCAAATACCCTGATATTGATATTTATCAATATTGTGACAGTATTGTCAGGAAGATTATTGATGCTTTGATAAAATATAAAAACAGTGAGCTTTATAATTATCAATAATGTAGATATAATGACGACCTGGGAAATAATAGAACAGCTAGAACAGTCTAGTAAACTAAGAAGAAAATCACTTTACTGTAATGCAGCCTGTAAAACCAGGAAAAGACAACACTTACGCCGTATCATGATGAAACGATACCCAAAGTTCATATCTAAGTTGGCATGCAGTCTCTTATCATAATCAATATAACATGGATATTATTTCTGCTGTAACGTTGTAAATTTTAATATGTGGGTCTATGGGGGGATTGACTCACTTTTGGAACCAGCCTCAAGTGGCAGTTTGAGGAACTGCAGTTTTTGACAGCTCTGCCTTGGCTTCATTTTCTTTTTTTTGTTCATGTGGTTGTGACCCTGGAGGACACCTGCCCTCAATGATCAGTAGTGAAAGAAACTTGACTCAGGATACACAGCTGCACAGCGGGTTCACTGAGTACATGTGACATGGACCCTAATGCTGAGTAACGTAGGTACTGATATTATTACTGGCACTTTTCCCTCTTCCACTACTTCTGCTAACTTTTGCAGTGACATAAGATCATGTATGACGGTGTTTAATGTTAAGGTTTTCTAAACTGTTCCCTCTACGTCATTTTTTTACCCCCCAGTTTCTCTGTGTGTCTGTCTGTCAGCTGTTTGTCAGACGCTGCTGAGGCAACATGACTTGAGGTGTGTTATGAGTGAGAAGTTTCAGCGACAACCCTTTGGGTAATAAGACAATGACACAGTTCCTAGTCTATCTCTGGATTGAGGACAGATGACTATAATTGTTCTTTATCTCTTAGGGACAGCTTGGCTCGACCCGCTTTCAATCAGCATGGTGGCACCAAAGAGAGAAACAAAAACACACAGGGGTCAGGGCACGAGGAGCATGACTTGCAAGTGCCGCTAGGCTAACGCAGTTGTGGTTCAGCTCAATGTTCTGCTTTAGTAAAAGTAAATTAAGAGAGAAAATACAGTGTGACACAAGACTAACAGAGATTCAATATCTAATATGGTATAGTGTACTGAAACAACAGGTGTGAGGCAGGACCACTCAGCATCTGAACACAGTTACAGTGCATCCTCATATCACTGACATTTATTAAGGTTAACCACATGACAGCTCTCCAAAAGTGAAGCTTGAACACCTCAGCTGCCCCCTGGTGTCTGGCTGCAGTATTAGATTAGGTTGTTCTTATCACACTGATGTTTGTCCTTATTTTTCTGTTTGGCTTTAATTAGTTATTTGATGCTATAAAAAGGGGGTTTCAAATCGTGATTGACAGCTGACCTCTCTTCATTATGATTGGGTGTAATATTTTTGCCCTCCACCCGCTCGTGTCTGCTCGCATCACTTTTAGTTAGCAAGAGGTGTTCAAAAAAGGAAAGAAAGACGACTGATCTGAAGGTCGTCACTTTCACTTTCAGAGGTTTAACTGAAAAACACCGAGTGAGACCACAGGGTGTAGAATCATTATACTTCATAGTGTATATAATGTGTATATCTATTGTGTAGATACACATATGCTATAATACACATTGTCTGATGTTATATATGAGAGAGTGTAGTATAGTAATAGTAGTAGTACTAGTATACAGTATTTACTATTACTACAGATGGGGAGAAGTGGCTACACTAGAGCACTTTTCTTAATTTGTTGATTTGATCCTTGACTTAAAACTGTGATATGATCTGAACCGTGACTTTTGTGATCCATTGCACCTCTAATTGCCATACATATTGAATCGGCAAGTATCGTGATGGCATCAAATTGTGAGATAAGCATATACTCCCAGTACCATAACCAGAGCAAGATGGCAGCACCTGCATCTGACATACATGGCTTTATTTTTGTATGGTGGGAGGAAGTGGAGGCGTGTCACCCATCTTTATTTGCAGTCAATGTTGCATGCATGCAAAGACTAAATGAGGACACATCAGCCACCTCAGC
Organism: Lutjanus erythropterus; assembly: GCF_056507025.1. Lineage (NCBI taxonomy): Eukaryota > Metazoa > Chordata > Actinopteri > Lutjaniformes > Lutjanidae > Lutjanus > Lutjanus erythropterus. The sequence continues at coordinate 42,058,984 of NC_139325.1, forward strand.
TAAGTGTGAGGGCAACCTAACAAACTACAAAAAGTAAATTCTCTCCGACTCACACTCAGATATGGTCAGCAAGCTAGCTACATAGCCTCTTTTTGCAGAATATTGGTTAGTATGGCTTATTTTGAATTTGAAAGTTCAGCTCCACTATAAGACAACTAGAATGCCTCAATCTAAAATTATTGGGGTCTATTTTCATGATTCGTTGACACAAAGTATATTGAGTGGATGAACATGCAGGCACACATGGCATGGCCACTTTTGGTGATTTTCTGGTGCTGTATCTGTGCTGCACTCAGTAAAACAGCGGGATTATAATGCTTACGTTATCAGCAGTCATGGTTAGAGCTCAGAGCACCACAGCACCCTGACTCTTTAATGATAGGAGGTTTAGAATATCTGGCACCATAAATTCAATTACCATGGGAGGAGATAACATATTGGCTTACTGTACCATGTTGGTCGTGTCCAAGGCCGGCCCAGTGTAAGTAATGGCTCAATGATATTAGGTGAGAAGCCAAACAGAACCAGTGGCAGTTTAACTAGAGGACAGGGGCATCTATAAACCTCTCCCTGACATCAATAGTTCTGCTTTTTCAATCTCCGCTCTGTGCTTTATGGCACCCGCAGATGTCAGCAACAGGAGAAGTTATTCTGTCGTGCTTGAGGGACTTCTCTCAGGCAAATTGTTATTTGTTGAGAATGACTGATGCAAAGAAAGATGTTGTTAGAGAGCTGGTGACCCTGGATTATAAATAATGTTTAACAGCTGTATTACCATAATAATGGCATCTCAAGGTTGGAATCGAGCTAATACACTTGACGTTGAAACATTACTGAAGTTTGGGTCTTTGTTTCAGTGCGTCCCCTCAAATGGGAGCAGAGTTTGTTGAGAAGTCCTGTGAACTATCAGGAACCAACTGCTTTAAACCAGGACTGTCTGAAGTTGTTGATAGTCACAAACAGTGTGTTACATACAGTAAATGCTGGTCAGCACAAGAGGGGCACTGACATGGAAGCTAGCAACAAAGGATACTTAGGAAGAGTCTATCTAAAATCAGTCAGCATCAGTATATGCTATATTTAGAATATTTTCACTGTTTTACTTTGCTGTCAGCAACTTTTTTAAGTGGCCAAAATATGTTTTGCTGCTAAGCAGAGCATTGTTTAGCTTCCTGCGCCTGCTCCTCTCTGTGTCTCCAAACTGGAGACTGATCATCGTCTACTGTATTTAATAGAGTGTAGAAGTCAGTGGATCACCATGGGACCTATCTTCAGAAAAAATATGAATTGTTAATCACTGGTGAGAGACAAATAATGTTTTGATCCAGTTTGAATTGTGCTATGAATTGCACATATGATGCTTGTCAATTTAAAAGATAATTCGTCCAGATAAGACAGTTGCATTTTTTTGTAAAACTGTTGATGTATCACACTGTGAAGATACGTAATTAGAAAGACTACACACCCAGAGGTTGCGTAAGTGTTGCGTAAGCTAACGTTAGCTGCTTACCTGTGTGTGTTTTCATACTCAGATATAGTCACACAACAGTGGGTCTCACATTCGTTCTCTTCCTGATTGACAAAAGAACCAAGAGTTGCTGGATGAAACACTTCAAGTAAGATAACTTTTCAAGGGGCAGCGAGATTGGTGTTGGTGACGCACACTGGACGAGATGAGAGGTGTAGCTCAGCAAGCAGTTTCACACAAAACTAAACTGAACTAAGTCAAACCTACTACAATCTGAGACTTTCTTAACATGTAAAATTGTGTTGTAAATTGACAAACAACATATGTGTAATTTGTAGCACAATAATTTATCTCTCACCACAGTCTACTGTTCATACTTGTTCCAAATTCAGGTCCCCCGGGGCACACGACAAGGGGCGCGAGTTAGGCACTCAATACACTGACTATCACCAAGTACCTCATACAGCTCCATATTAAATCATCTTAACTGTCCCTTTAACATGGTAGCATTAATGTCTTAGTTTCAGTACACAGTCTTCAGTCTCTGTTTCTTGTATTTTCTGGGAAATGGAGGCAGATTTCTTTGAGAAATCCTGTGAAATATCAGGATCAATCTAATGGACACTGGCAAGGAGAAAAAAGTCATGAGAATCAACCATAGTATGTATAAATTCTAATAAATTCTAGTTTTTCTGTTTGTTGTATTATCTCCAGGCTTCATGGTGTTTGTTTCATCCTCTCTTGTGCTCCTTTTTGAAAAGGCCTCAGTCTTATGTTTCTCAGCCAAATTGTGGTTCATTGGCTGTGCTGATTGTTGTGGCCTCCAGTGCAGCTCTGCCTCTGAGAAATGTTGATATTACTAAAACCCATGATTGAGTATTTCTGTTGTTTGAAGAGCTTAAACTGAACTTTGGCGTGCCAACTGCATTATATTAGTTGCATTATATATCCTGTCTCTTGCAGCAGCGGCAGTGATACTGCTACAGCAGGTTTAAATGAGCCGTCAGACAGTAGCACATAAAACAGGTTCAAAAGAATTTAAAAGTCCACACATTTATGTGATATTACTTGATATATTCTTGTAAGTCCATGTGAGCGCGTACACACACACACACGCTCACAGTCAGAGCTCTCTTTCTCCCCATTCATCTTTATTTTCTCCTCTCAGTGCAGTGAATATCACCTTCACAGCCAGGTGGAGAGGCAGGACTGCACCTCTGAATGAAGCAGCAGCAGCAGCAGAGAGATGTCCAGCGTCTCATTTTCCCCCCGTACTGTTTATTTATTCACACCCTGAGTGAAAAGGGCCTTACAGAGCAACCTGGAGAGTTTCCTGTGTAGGCTGTCAGACTGTTTAGAGCAAAATGCAGGAGAGATCTAAAGTCAGAGAGAGATAAAAAAAGATGGTGGACTGGGGAGTTATGGGAGAGAACATGAGAGTGAGGCAGCGTAAGAGCTAAAATCACAGGGTGTGAGAGAGAGAGAGAGTGTATTAAAGGGAGCAGAGCTCCCATCCAACCAGCTTTTGTGAATTATGACACACCAAATAAATCTTAGATTTATATCTGAAAAAAAAAAAAAAAAAAAAGAGTTTCTGCCCTCTTGAAACTGAATTCTTACTTTTTCATATGGAAGTTAAAGATAAAAATTATCTGAATGATGACCTGATTACGACATAGACTTGGCAGGAACAATCCACAATGTGTTGTTCAGTGTAGGCGTCCAACAGCACAAAGGCAGCCTGGACACTCTGAAGTCCTTACATACCTGCTCACTGTGACCTTACAGAAATATCCAATGCTTCTCCCATGAATGGGGGCGCTTTTTTTGTTTTTATGAACATTAGTTCTTACATTATTGTGTTGTATGTCATGTACTTTTTGTTCTTGGATATGAATAACATTAGCAAAAACAAATAGTTCATTAAAGCTTCTGGAAACTCAAATCCACAGCAGCCGTCCAGGCATGTAATTTAGGGTCTCATGCTCATAATAGTTTAAAAAGTATTAGAAATTAGCTTTCTTCAAAATTCAAACTGTTGTCATTTAAGGTTTTGTTCACTTTCTTGTATTGGGTTTGAATTAGCCGTGCCTTTGGAAGGACATTTATTACAAAAATTAGGCAATTAATTCCAATCACACGTGGGTGCAATGAAACTTTTCTGCTCCCGCTGCTGCTCTCACTCCTCTCTGAGTCTGAGCCGACGCTACAAGGTGGATTTGATGCTGTTACACGACTCCTTTGACACAAACAGTAATTTTACCTCGCAGAAATCAATATTAGTTTAAATGTACGCCATATTTAGAATATTTTCACCGCTTTACTTTGCCGTCAGACAGCCCTTTTCAATGGAGAAGTGAAACCAACATCTCTGCTCTGGTCACAGCCACAGGACTCCTTCAAAGAAAACTGTAACTTTATCTCGCAGGCACGCAGAAGTTTCTGGACCACTGCTCCCTTGATCCAGTTTGGATTCGAACAAATGTGTGAAAACACCAAAGTCACGCAATGACACAAACAAACTAACTGATTGAGGCAGGGGTGGTCCAGCAGCTCCCCTTTTCTGGGAGGTAAAATTACTGATTCTGTCCAAGGAGTCTGGTTGGTGTGAAGAGGGTTTCTTATGGCAAAGTAGTGATTTTTTTAGGTGGTCCTTTTTAGGGATGGGAGAAAAAAATAAATTCTCTTATGTATTGTGAGTTCTAAATTCCTTAATTGTTTTTTTTTTCATATACATATATGTATGATTAATTTGTGCTTGGTCTGTTAGCTCAATGCTATCACACAATGGGAATTCCAATTCATGTGCTAAGGGGAAGTAGCATAGTGATAATATCTTAACAAATGGAGCTGTTTTACTAAACATACTTAACATAAATTGACATGTGTTCAGTCTTTTCCTCTGCTCTGTTGAAACAAACTTATAGCTGTTGATTTCACATCGCTAACCCAGTCTATTAACCTGGCTTCAACACTCAACACTGACCAGCTACAGCACCCTCAAAGGGTCAAAACTCAAACTCAAAATACATCCTGGAAGAGATATTGTGTGCCAGGAGAGGGCAGCACATATATTTATATTTAATATTTAATTTATTGTTAACTATTTGATGAGCATGAACAGTTAAATGTCGCACTTTACTTAAAAAAGTACATGCTTTTTATTCATTCTGTTATACGTTAATGTTTACCACTTTTATATGCAATCAAGTCCAAGGTTTTGAAAGGAAAGTTTTCAAGTTCATTGTCATATGTGAAGGATGTTAATTTAAACGCTCACATTGTGCTGTGTGCAGTTTTCAGGGACTCTGTTCATGTAGGTCTAACATTTTATTTATTATATTTTGTGGCCACAGTTTGACGATCTGAAACATCTAAAGTTTACTTCAAAAAGTATTTAATTTACTACTTTTATATCCAGTAAAACAATGCTGCTGCTGAAATAAAACTCAAAGACAGACTGACGTGTTTTTTTGGAATACTCAAAGTGCATCAACTTTTTCTTGTGTTAAAAAAACAAACAAAAATCGCAATAAACCAATCGCAATACATATTGCACGGCACCCAAGTATCGTGATAGTATCGAATTATGATAGTATCGTGTATGAAGTGTATCGTCACAGCCCAAGTACTATTTTGAGGTGGCTAAAATACGTTTTGCTGCTGTCCTCATCTGCAGCGGTCCACACACAGCAGTTGCTTCATTGCTTAGCTTCCATGATGGGACTCCTGAGGGAGCTATCAATCAAAGATCTGCCATGTCTTCACAGTCTTGAGAAATGGTCTAAACTGCAAAATGTGCTGCTTTTGAACCAGGTTTTCTAATAGTTATGAACATTTATTTTCATTGGGATCTTTGTGGATGCTTAATGAGAAACTAAACTTATGTCATATATGCATTTTGCTATTTAAAGATATTTCCAGAGGCTTTAAAAGAATATTTTTTTCTTCATTTATTAACAAGCAGGAAATTCAGGATGTTCTTTAGCCTATAAAGCTGATGGAAACACACACGTCACATTTTATATCTGTGACATTTTAAAAGTTTGCAAGAAAAGATTTGCTTGGCATTTTGGATAGAAAGACTGCAAGAATGAGAGCGTTACAGTTATAGTTAAAAGACATTAGGTAAGTGAAGGCGAGATGTGAACAGAGAATGAGGGAGAGAGTGCGAGCGAAAGAGAGAAGCAAAGAGAGTTGTGGGAGTGAGTGTAAGTGAGTGGGAGACAGAGCGAGTGCGAGAGAGCAGAGGAGAGGGAGATTGTGAGAGAAGGCTGCTGTACAGCTATAACGGGCGAACCCAACTTTGCTATTGGCCAAAGCCTGAATGGTCTCAAGCTGCTCCTGTCATTCATTGGTATTTACTTGAGTCCGGCCCATTCAGAATCCTGGGGGAAATCCTCACCACATTTGAATTTGAATTTGAGAAATAGTCTCCTTTACATGCACTTCTCAGTTTCTGAGACATTTTCATTTACTTTTAACAACCAACTCAAACATTTGAAGGTTTCAAAGGAGTTGCATTCAGATTTATGCAAGTAAATGCAAATGAATGACAGGGACATCTTGAGGCTGTTTGCACTACTACTGGTGGCAGTTGCCATACCAGACAAGTGCTGAACATGGATGAACACCAAGGTACTAAACACAAAAGTTGAGCAGATGGAGCCATTTGTATTTATTGTCCATTTATTGTTAGTTATTATTAGCAATCTGTTCTTCTGAACGTGTGCCTTTGTGTTTGTCTTTGCCAGTGTTGGTTTAATATTTTAAGAATATGTCAGGAAGATCAGGACATGTTTAGAGAAAGGAAGGCGAAAGGCCACATATAAGAGAAGGAGAGATCAAGTCAGGTAGATGCATTTGAATTTGGATTTGGAGAGGCAGAGAAAACATCACAGAGATCTGGAAATAAAAATAGAGGAACCAAGTGTGAGAGAAGATGGAGGAGTGAGAGGGAACAGGAGAGAGGTGAATGGTAAAAAATGTGATTCTAGGACACATAATTTTGTTTTTTAATCCCACATAGAGTAATACTGAGGATGAAAGGGTAAAGAGTGACAGCGTAAATACGAAAGGGAGTGGTGGGGGGAGTAGCACAGAGATAGAGATAAAAGGTTTACAGGGGGGTAGAAAAGAGAGAGGGCAACATCCAGGAAGGAGAAGCCAGAGAGGGAGCCAGAGAGCAAAGGGGTGGGGGGGGCTGAGAAACAGATGGGCAGAAGCAGGAGGGGAGAGATGGATGGGAAAGGGGAGGGGGGATTTGAGAAGAGGCTGCCAGGAGTTACTGTCGAAAGTTGGACTTCATTGGGATTCATGGCGGGATGATGGCCATGTCGATCCCCCTGCCTCCCCCTGTAGACATATTGCATTTTGGTTTTCATCCTGAGGTCAGCTCATGTGTGGGGCTGACTGCTACAGTATATCTGTACACCCCAGAGTTCAGAAGTCACATACCATATGGAGTTTGTCGCTGTAATCATTTTTCCCCAGAACACAAGCCGTGAAACGATCCCTTCGTAAAATGACTCTTAAATTTCTGTGCAAAAATGAGTTCACCTGAGGCTAAAATGAGGATGCAGCAGTCTAAGTTAGCCAAATCAAGATTATATCTTTCATTTTTTCCATGTACTGGAGTGTGTAGTGTAAGGGTGGGTGTGTTATGCTAGTAGCAGCTAACATAAACTCAAGCACCTCCAGATTTTGTTCATTGTCAAATTTGTAGTCTTTGGCCCCAACTAAAGCTGACTCAAGTGAAATTGCTTGAGGCCAGTGGTGCATTGAATCACAAAACTCATGATATGGATAATAAATTACAGTAAAAATGCATTACTTTGGCTCTGATGTTTTTTTTTTCTTTTGGCTACCATAGATGTAGTGTACACTGAGAGTGATTACAACCTACCACTGCACTAATGGCGCTAAAAGGCAGAGCACACAATGCGCTTGCGAGATTCGTCTATATACAGCCTCCTGCAGACACTGCTCTTTAGTCTTTCTCAATGTCCCGCCTACAGGTTTATCTGATCGCATATATGTCACAAGTAATAGCCTGTCAACACTGAAGGTTGTGTAACAGACAGTAGGGATGAGCGTGATTAGCCGACTAAATGATTAATCGCTGCTACTCTTTATAGTTGTCACCAGAAATGCTAGTTGTTCAAACAATTTATTCATGTACAGTTTTGATTAACTGTCACCTGAGATTACGCAGCTGCCTGCCAGTAGCTGGGGCTGCAGCCCGACAGATGGCAACCCCTATTCCCTCTCGCCATTGGCTGGATGGCCCACATGTTGCAAACAGCAAAGTGGGACAAAGATGACATCTGGTAAAATTAGCATGGTTTGATAGTATGTTGATCTAGAAAATAAAAATAAGGTTGTATGAAAGCTTTGTTAGCATAAACGTTAACCTGCAAGGAGAGCGAACTGCTGAGGCTAGCACTGCTAACATTATCACACACTGCGTGGCAGCTAACGTTAGCTGCGAGTTTACGATGTCATATAAGATGCTATTTACTCTCAGACGCTGTGATTCTGCTGGATCTGAAAAGATAATAATTTAGATAAAGATAATGAATTTATTGAGTTGTTATATTTTGTTGGATCATGTGTAATGTTCATAACACAAGGTGCAAAGTGCCACATATTTCAGCAGCATTTAAAATATGACATATGATCATAACACATACATTATTTTTTCAGACAGTGTTTAACCTCACTGATTATTAACTTCTGCTCAATTTTGACTGTTTGCTTAGTGTTTTCCTACTTTCAGACTAGTCGACTAGTCTAAATTAAAATTTCCATTTAATCGACAGGGAAATAAGTCGACAGGAACATCACTGGTGAAGAGACAGGGCTGCGTGAAAACAGCAGATATTGCCAAAATTACAATACACATCCCAATTTTATGATCTCTTTATGATGACAAACACGCCCAGCTTCCCAGTTACACAACTAAAAAAAATCAGTCACCTTTAACCCAATCATTGCACTTCATCTGTCTTGTCTTTTCACTTCAACTCTGTGTTCAAGATTCATTTGTTGCTTTAAAAAGTTAAAGTGGCAGTACAACTGTATTGCACACTGATTGTTAAATTGTTAGTCTGCAGTTCACACGCGTGCCTAACCATCAGGTCTGATCTGTACAAATCAGAGACCGGCTGCGTTCTGCTTGATGCAATTTATCAGACTTCACACAGCTCGTTCTGAAGACACAAAAGGCATTATACAACTTTTTCACATATGCAGTAGTCCTTCCCAAGACCTGTAAACAGGCTTGAATTTGTAAAAATCAGTTGTGTTTCCCCTTTAAGGGGTCAATATGCTTCTGTTGAAACTCCTGTCTGACACTGGAGTTTGTAGGAGTGTGACAGACAATGTTTATAACTTTCTGAAGCTGACAGCTGCGCCTGCTTCATGCCGCAACCGGCCAGGTGTGCAGAGGCGAGAACTTAAACTTCACTCAAGTTCTTTTTTCATTCTTCACACCACTTTTTGGGTGAGTGCAACACCACAACTTCCTTTGAGGACAGGCCTTCCTAAAAAGCGCTGTTGTCCCTTTTGTACAGTCTAAATGTCTCGTACCTCTCCGCTCCACCTTCAAATCTGGCCGTTTGGAATAAGTTTAAACACTTTTGCCTGTAGACGGATTTGAATGACAACTACTTGGTTACAGCATATCCCAGCCTTTACAGCGTACTTCACAGCCAGTATGGAGAGGAGGAGTGATTACGGCAACCATGTACTCTATTAACGTACATTAGCGTGTCTTTATTAAGACAGACTTGGAAAAAAATCCTAAGATTCGGCTACTGTGAGTGTAAAAACAGATTAATTCCAGCGGAGCGATACATTGATGGTATATTTGGTACCTTTTGATGTGTTTGACAATGTTGCAGAGCTTGGATTACTGCATACGTACTCAGTGCCAACTTACGCTCACGGTGTGTGTGTATATATAGTTAGAGATGGAAAAGAGAAAAGGAGAGGGGGAGGGATGGAGAGACAGAAACAGAGAGAGTAAGAGAGTGAGAGGGAGGTACAAGTCAGTATTTCATGGATGGCTGTGTTGCTATGGGAACAAGATGTGGGCTCCCTATTCCCAAAAAAGTGTCCTCCTTCCTTCCTCCCTTCCTTCCCTTCTTTCCCTCTCTCTCTCTGTCTCTCATCACTTCATTTCTCTCTTCTTCTTCTTCTTCTCAGCATCTACACCTCTCTCTCTCTCTCCTCTTCCCTTTCCTCCCTGATCACATCCCACCACATGCCTCCTCTCTCTCTCTCTCTCTCTCTCTCTCTCTCTCTCTCTCTCTCTCTCTCCCAATCTCTCATCCTCTCCCCTGTCATCCATCCTTTCCCCGCCCACTCATTCACCTCTCTCTCTCTCTCTCTGTCCACTCTCTTCCTCTCCTCTCCTCCACTCTTCCCCAGATTTCCTCTCTGTCCTCCCCTCTCTGCCTCTCTCCCTCCATCCCTCTTTCCCCCTGTCTCTCTGATCCCTCTGTCTCTTTAACACTCACTTATATTCTATTCTTTTCTCGGTTGTCATGGCAATAGGCTGGGGGCGTGAGGGAGCGAGCGCGAGCAAGCGAGCGGGAGTGGGTGTTTCGGAAGTGACATCTCTTGGGCAGTAACCTTGTTTCCTGTGTGGTGGAGTTGGGGGCGGATTCAAGGCGCTAGCAGCGCAGCAACAGTGACGCCGTGTGGACGCTTTGGGTGAGCAATGGGGAACCCGGGACGCGCCGCGTGAGGGCTGGGTGAATGATCTGATAGGTGAGAATACTCTCTCTCCATCTCTCCCACTCTCTATCTTTCTCTGTCACACACACACACACACACACACACACACACACACATACACACACCTTTACCCCCATCCTCCCCTCTTCTCGCCGAACATCTCTCCTTTATGGCTGAAGTAGATTCACTGTAGTGACTGAGATTAAAAAGGGATCAAAGCTTTTGCCTGGATTCAGACAGTAGTTTGACTGTTTGAGAAGAGCATTTTTTTTCATATTTATGTATGACACAAACACAAAAATACACTCGTGGACATATGGAGACAGACACATTTCCTTATATGTCTTTGGATTGTAGTGGCAGCTGGTGAGGGTGAAGTCTTGTACACACTCTTGTAGTGATTAGGAAGTGATTTCTACTCCAGAAGCCTGATGTTTCAGCTCTGTAGTAGCCCTGAGGAGAGTGTATAGCACTCAACAAAAAGAGTATGGAGGGGTGTACAATTGAGAGGGAAGGTGGGGATTGTACTGAAGTGGAGGATAATGTGTTGATGGAAGGTAGGTGTCAGTGCTCAGGGTAAGGGGATGCATACATACTCGAGGGGCTGCACTCACTGTTGACTTTGCTGTATATTACCCTTGAGTGGTATCTCTCTTTTTTTCATACCTTCTTGACATTTCATCAGGGTGTATGATGGTATTTGGGTGCTGCTGGTGAAAGAAGTCTTTGTAGCATGTTTGACATTGTCCAGCCTAGGCCTGGGCGGTATAAAGGAAATCCTGACGGGATGATTTTCAGTACCATCACACAGATGCTACTGTTAAACTGGAGAGATGGAGATGCTGTATTGAGTTGGTTTATTGTGGTGCACACCACCAGAGGTCAGGCTCTCTACTGGCAGCGCAGCTGAGCTGAGAAACACAGCATCTGGGAGATAAAATTACAGGACTAACTAGTAAATAAGAAAAATGCCTCCGTCCTGGGAGAATTTTGAATTTAGTCCCATTAGGACTGGGCTGTATTCATTTTTTCATATCTTCATCCTCTCTTCACATTGTACGAGGTTATAGTATTTGTGTAAAACTTGTTATTAGGCTGTACTCCAGCGTACTGTGATACTTCCTCGGTGTAGGCGGAGCTGATCGTCAACATGACGCCATCCCAGAACTGAGAAACAACACACACACGTAGGAGCTTTGCTTCAGTCTTGAGAAGCTGCGGCCTTTATTTACTGACAAACTCAAACATAAACTGTACATTTACCGCGTCATGGCTGTACATGTTCTGCCAGGCTGACAACTTAACTTCTCACCTTTTTCTCCACTCAGTGTGCCGTCACCATCACTCTCTGCCACTTTAAACAGTAATTAGTGGGGATGCAACGTAGATCAGCTGGGCCGTGGCCCGTCCCAGTTGCCCCCCGTGGTTCAGCCCGCATGTTTTACTGTTGCAGGTAGTTTCTAAAATGATAACTCCCTCAATCTCCTGTGCAGATTAAAACGACAAGACAGTGAAAAGACAAAACAGATGCACTCAGTGTTTTACTCTGAAGCGCTGTGCTGTGGGACACAGAGTCGTAAAAAAAGCGACTTTTTAGCGACTGATTTAAAAGCCGTCACTTTCACCTCCATCGAGTGAAATCCTGACCATGATTTTGGGCAATTTTCAGTGGTTTAACTGAAAAGCTGGACACACTTGTCACAGAAATAGATCATGAGATTGTGATGTTTATTGTAACTATGGTGAGATCTGCTGCTGCCTTCCCTCTGACACACAGCTGTCACTCACAATTGCAGACTGTAGCCTGTCTGAGAGACTACAGAGTGTGGAATTATTTTATTTTACTATGCATATAATGTATATATCTATTATGTGTATTATAGTATACTGTATTTTAGTAGTAGTAGTATCACACAATATTTACTATTATTATAGTAGCAACTACAGTCTGACAGAGTCTGCTCTAATTGATCAGAAAAACGATCCGATCCGTGACTCAAAACCGTAAAATGATCCAAATTGTGAGTTTTGTCATCCGTTGGAGCTCACCCTCTCTCACACTCATTAAGGTTAACTTACAGATTTACTACACGGTACGTCACTCTGACCAGTCGGTAATCTGCAGTGTTTGCTGTTTTACCTTTTATCATTGGGACTGAATCCAAAATAATCCCAAACAGAAGCATCTTTCTTCTTTTTTAGTGGTCAGTCCTGTAACTTTATCCCCCAGACTCCATGTTTGTACATGGTCTGTACTGCTGCACAGAGACAGACCCCTGGTGGCGTGAGCTGCACACTACAATACAGCACCTCCCTATCAGTTTAATAGAAAGAGGAGCATCTTTATTTATGATGGTATTGAAAATCATCATTGGGATTTCTAAATAAGTCCCGCTGATAAGGGTAAGCTAGTAAACACTGTAGACTGCTGATTGGTCAGAGTACTGCAACATGAGCGAGGGCTAGTGGCGGACTAATTACTGTCTATGGTGGCAGAGTGATGATTAGTTTGTGCTGAGTGAAAGAAAAAGTGAGCAGTGAAGTTATTGGTCTGGCAGTAAATGTACAGTGTCGATTTACTTTTGTTGGTAAGTAAAGGCTGCAGCTTCTCAAGACCAAAGCAAAGCTCCTGTATGTGTGTGTGTGTGTGTGTGTGTTTGTGTGTTTGTGTTCTTTGCGGGAATAGCAAAGTTTTACACAAGTAAATGGCATAATACCATATTCCCTGGTAAAATGTCAGGAATAGATACTGCCCATTTCCAACAGTATATGATGATATTTGTGTAAATAAATAAAAATCCAAAAAGCTGAGCTGCTGGTAAGGAAGTCATTGTAGCATGTATGACATTGTCTTGCCCATCTTTCTTGAGGCAAATAGTGTACGCCCATAATACAATACTCCCAAAGTGGGGCAGTGGCATTTTTGTTTTTACTAGTTCTGTAATGTTTTACAGTCGTGTCAAGAGGTGATTCCCAGACTCATGAATGATCTCTTAAGAGTGATCATTTTAACGCAAACCATTAGTAATTACATTATAATAAGCAACAAGTGCACAATGCAGAAACAACATGTACAAATCTTAAGAGAATATCTTCATATATCTTCATATCACTTAAATAGAGAGAGGGGTATTTTTGATGGTATTGAAAGTCATACCTGCAGGATTTCTAAATACCCTGGTATACTGCAATACTTTGATACCGCTCAAATACAAAATACTGAGAAGTAAGTGATTTGAGGGTATAGTAACTGCACTGATTAATTGTTTCGGCCACTTGGAGTCAAAATAACTCTATAGAAAACTGAAAAACTTTACCTCTAACATATTTTCACCTTAGTATTTATTTAGAGTTGTGTTTCTAGCAACTTGAGTCCAATATTTACTTTCCTTTAGCTTTGTTTTGGATGAGAAAAATATCTTGCTTTTTAGCTTCTAAATGCTCCATTATGTTCACCACCAAGTTACTGTCTTATTCCATCTGCCGTTTGGTGCCGGGCAGGTCATACAGGTTACAGATGGTTTTTCAGAACATTTTTTGTTAGAAACAAGGTTGATGAAAGCAGAGTTGAGCTTATATAGTGGATTGGTCAGAATTGGCTGTTTCATCTGTCACTTACCTTCACAGTGGGCCACTGACTTTCTCTTCTATGATGGAAATCCCTGGCCTCATGTTAACTTGTAAGAATGATGGCTAGTTTTATGCAGTGAGGTATAGCTACAGATTGAAAGATTTGGAATCAGCAGATACCCTGAGTTGGCTGGGAAAAAGTTGGATGGGTGCATACATTCTAAAAATCCAGCAGAGCTGCAGAGTCGAGCGATAATTCTCTTTTGGTTTCCTCCCTGTGAGCAATCCCCTCTTACCTTACAAATAGATATTTGATGATAATGTAGAAAGTGGTGCATAAAAAGGCCAAATTAAAAGGAAGATATAACTTATACACTTTGGTACAAGTTTAATTCCACAACTCGTCCAGTTGGCAGATGCACATACAGTATACAGACACACAAAGCATGGGTGTCATGCATGGAAATTTTAGCTCACAAAGTCTTAAATGTTCATAGTCATCAAAAGGCAAGGTCACATTTTCTCTAAAACTAAATGTCATTGCCTCAACATTAGAATCCACAGCCACTGGGACGTGGGACTGTTTAGTATCAGTGGTCAGACCACTTATTTAGGTGGATTATTTCTCTCAGTGACAAATTTGTTCCTTCTTGCAGCACAGTTGAATCAGATGTGAAGGCATGCCTGTCCTCTGGCCTGGGATGATGAAAAGATGAATAATGGCAGTGTCACTGTTTCTGCTTTGGATCATTCCGCTCTAATGCCACTTTATTGCCAGGACAGCCATGTTCTGCTGTTTAGGACGCGTAGGATCTGTATCTGTGAGCCACATTAACCATCTTAAACATCTCACAGCATCATCTTATCTGTCTGGATAGTTTTGGTGTGAGTTACAGAGTTTTAGAGATATTGGAGATATCTAAAATACTGTGGAACTAGATTGCACTTGGCTTGTGATGCCAAAAAATACAAAAAAAATCACAGAAGCAATGTAGGGGTTATTTTATTTCTACTAAACTGTATCACTGTGCAGAAGGAAGATGGAAGGTGCATCTACTCATGGAAGAAAGCTTAAAGCTCATCGTCCATGAGAAGATGCACGCTTCTTATTGCACCGTGATACAGTTTGCGGGTGTAGTTTGGTAGAAAGAAAATAGTTCCTCCATGAAACTGCTCACAACAACGTCTGTAGATTATCTTGAGTAAACGGGTCACTATTTGCAGGGTCCAATGTTAATGTTTTTTTCACCTTTTTCTATTTGTCTACATGTCAGTTTTTACTCGCCCTTGTACACATTGTTTTATTTATTAGAGTATTTCTAATAACAACAGAGACTAAAGTTAAATTGCCCGTAAAATGTGATAAAATAGTGAAACTTGCCAAGTCCAAGGTGATGTCCTGTTTTGTAAGTCCAAATCCCAAAGATACTTTTATATGACAATAAATGAGAAAAAGCAGGAACATATTTTAGAGACTGAAAACAGCAATTTATGCTATTTTTGCATGAAAAATTGCTTTAATCATTCATCAGTTATGAAAGTAGTTTAATAGTTTAATTCTTTTTCACATGTGAGTTGCCAGATTTACTTACTAGGCCGACAGGGCATTTTACTTGCCCCAGGCTGGAGGTCAGTCCTCTTTGTTAAGCCTTACTGTTGTATTATTTGGAGCGCTACAAGCCATGTGCCTTTGTATTCAAGAGCGGGCAGACATCTCTACGGGCGATAAATCCAAGACTCGGCAGCTCACACCCAAACAATCTAGATGGATAAATAGCCGAACATGTAAGAGGAAAATTTGTATGATTTTGGTGGTGAACTGTCCCTTAATACTTAACCATCCTAGAAATAAAAAGAAAATGAAAATGCTGCCACATTTGCTGATTGACTGTTGGCTACAGCTGATAGATATTTTACCACATATGTCCAACAACACAAAATATGTGTTAATTTTTAATTTAGTTATTCTGGTTTGTTCTTGTGTCCTAAAACAAACAGGCAATGGCTTAAGCAAGATACCATCACAAGTAGTTAAGCAACAGTTGCAGTAACAGGTGTAAATGAATGTGTCAAAGTCCACATTATTCCCAGTATAATTACAAAAAAACAAGCTAGCATTCATAATGTGATCATTAAAATGACATTAAGTAATCAGCTGTAACTGCAGCAACACAGATAAAACTTATCTCCTACTCAAGTCTGACACCACCTCCGACTCCACCAGTACCCCTGAGTGATGGTAGCCTGTAATTGGCACAAATAAAGTCACATTTCCACAATAGAGATCCCTAATTAAAGTAGAGATCCAACAGAAATGTCTGGTGTAGAGGTAGTGTCATGATGCAAAGTGCTGTAATAGCGCTGTCGCTGTCATTTTCATAGCTGAACACATTGGTCGCTGGTTGATTGCTCGTCACACCGTACAGCACTTCATCTTTGAGCTATTTGGGGAGCAGTTGTGGCGGGAGGTGGTGAGATTGCGAGCGCTCGAAATTGCACAGGCAGGATATTGAGCTTTGAGAGCCAGAGGTCTCGCCACCCCGTGAGGTAATCGTTGAGTAATTGGTATTGATCAGCAAACCTATCAACCCCCCACAGATATATTTAGGTAATTTTGTGCTATGGAGCAGAAAAATTATACTGATTACCTTTTAATGAAGCAAATCCTGATTTCTGAATGTAAATTATTTATTGTGCTGCGTGTTCATGCCAATCAGCCACCATGGCCAAAACCAATGTAAGTCTAATGAGGGAGAGTTTCTCCTTCGCAGCATATAGCTGAAGTTGAGGGCATGACCAATGTGCTTGTTCAGCGAGAAGCCTCGCACTTCTGGGCCTCTGTGACCCCACTGCTGACACTTGACATCCCCCTTTGACTCAGCACTGACAGCAGCTTACTGTACTGCACATATGCACCACTCTGACTCACAGCTTGTCAAAGTGCAGCACTGCATCTATTCACACTGCTATCCATTTTCTCAGCAACATCTGTATTCCGCTGGTATATTTTCCAGTGATCCGTTTGAAGGCGAAAATCTGTGATACTGGTGCAGCTGAGGTCACAGTAATGACATGTGCACTGTGTGGTGCTTTCTTGCTTAGAAAGTAAGATGCTTTGGCTCGCCATGCTTGCAGGAGTACATTATCTGCCCCGGGCGGCCCGGGGATATTGCAAGCTTTATTTTTAGCGCTGTTTTGGAGCTCAGCGATGTGTATAAATCAACATTAGGCCTGTCGGGTTCCAGTAATGACAACGTTGACTAAGGCTGACCAGTCATCCGATTGGTGCATGGCACTCTTCTTTGTAAACTGCTAAGGATGGCAGAAAAAGGAAAAGAGCCCACAGAGAGGGACGGAGAGAGAGGAACAAAGGCAGAGCGAGGGAAATACAGAGAGCAGGCTGTAGAGAGTGAATGAAAGACAGATGAGGTAGAGGAAGATGAGCGGAGAAAAGAGGCATCTCAGCATTTCTGCTTGTGCCAAATCGTTACAGTATATGTGCGCCCCGTACGTACGAACGGACAGACAGAAGAATGAGTCTGCTCATTGAAATTCTGTCCACTGCGCTTCACAGGCCCTTAATAGGCAGCCTCGGGGGTGGAGAGGTAGGCCTACAGTAGAGAAGCGCAGATTGGGCTGTGGATGACTCACGCTGCTATCCTCCAGTGAATATCTCAGCATCATGACTTTGCTCTGCACAGTTGCAAAGTTTGGATTCAAGGTGCTTTTTTGGCAAAAGAAGGAGCATGCCACACAGCGCTTCGTCCCTCTGAAGCCCTGTGGTAATGACCGACGAGTCACAGTGCACTTACTCAGCATCTGTCACGTCTGCTTTTACAATTTGTCTTAAAGTCAACACACCCACCCAGAATGAAAAGAGTTGAATAAGTCAACAGTGATACGCGTAATTGTCTGTCCCATATTAATCATAAAATATATGGAGATGCTAACAACCAGAAAATGTTTGAATTTTGTTTGATGCAAGCTATAACATTTTTACAGCTTCCCTAAGCAACAAAAAAATATTTTACTGTGTTGCCTTTGAAGATAAAATTACCAAACAACCCGCTGTGCAACATAACAGTTCAGAGCATATTCATAGAGTGCAAAGCCTTGTACCTTAAAATGCTTTTTCAGCTGTAAATTCACCGTCCTGAAAAAAAAAAAGTTTTGATGATACACATCGATTCTACTCACAACCCCGACAATATATAACACAATCCTCTGTGAGCGTGTAAATATTTTGTGTGTCTCCTGGCTCACCTCCACCAGCTAGATGTGAAGCAGTTTAACAGCTGAAAGAACCCATTAGGCTTTATGATGTTCCATTATCATGATATTTCAGGATATTCTGTGATAACAATATTCTTGACAATATGACACAATACTGAAAATTATCTGGAGTAAAACAGGCAATAGTTGTCAAACTCTCCACAAAGGATTTTTGGCTCTCTTTATATTCAATATATTCCTCTAATTGTGGCGGTGAAACTACTTGTTGTATTTCCTCCTTTTGCTGTTACACTCTTCTTGCACTTACATTATATATTATATAAATATAATTATGGTTTATTTTACATCTGGTCACCAAACATGTCAACACTACAGAAGTCACTTTTTTGCCATTATCCTGATATGAATTTTTTTTCTAATGAAAAAAATACAACAGTACTTCATTAATGATACGATATGACACACCCCTAAAATGTCAGTGCTGCTTCTATAAACATCATTTGGATGTAAAACATTGTACATTTTTAAAGTTGTAATCCATTAGAAAAACTCAGTGAGAGAGGGTGGAATCTGATCAATAACTCGATTGAAAGAAAGTGAATCAGCAACTATTTTGAGAATCAGTTCATCATTTAATCATTTTTGAAGCAAAAATGCCAAGCAACGGATGGTTTCGGGTTCTCAGATGTGAGACTCAGATTGCGGATTGATCAGATTGATTTTTTTTTTTTAATAGATATTGAGATTATGATATGATTCATGATTAGTGGGAATGATCGGAGAGAGGATGTAATGATTAATTATTTGACTGAAAGAAAATGAGCAAAATCAGAGACTTTTAAAGCAAAAATGCAAAAACTGAATGTTTCCAGGTTCTCAGATGTGAGAATTTGCTGCTTTTTATGGCGCTACATTATAATAAACTGAATATTTTCAGGTTTTGGACTGTCTGCTGAACAAAATATTTGACAAAGTTGCCTTGTTTCCTAGGATATTGTGATATTGTGGACATTTGTCACTGTTTTCCAATGTTTTACAGACCAAAACAATCAATTAATCAAGTAAATGAATGACAGATTAATCAATGATTAAATAAACATTAGTTACAGCCCTGGGAAGCCCTGGGATTAAACTGCTCTACATGGAAAAAAAAATCCAAGAAGATGAAAATCAATTAGCCAGCTGTCAAAAATTCCCTAAATGAATTATGTACTTTTGGTGGCTTACAGAATTTTCCCATCCCACATGCTTTAGTCTCCGCCATTCAAACATCCCTTTCTACTCCTCGTGCCGCTTGCATTTTTAAAAACTGCAGAGAGAAAGGCTCAGCGGAGGTTATCGTGACCCTTTAATGCAGCCCCATCACAGTGGCCCATATTCATGGCCTCGAGTCTCTGTCCACCCAAATGATTCATATTACATCATATTATCCCCCACTCCACCCCTCCCAAAAAATGTGTGTGTGCAACTTTTTGTGACTGGACAAATGGTAGCTGAGTGTTTATCGTGATCATCCCACATCAGAGGGAGCACAGATTTTATTCCATTTCGTCTGTCATCCATTTGTCTGATTGAAGGGCCCTTCAGCGAGGCACCAGATCCCTACCCCCCCCCCCCCCCCACCCACCCCCCACCACCTCCCGACAGTGATGAAAAGTGTCACGAGTCCACGTATGAAAGAATTACAATATTTTTGTATGAACCCACTCCCCGTGCTTCACTCCTTTCCATTCCTTGAATCGTCCATATTAATTAGCTGTGCTTGTTTAGGAGCTCATCTATATTTCAGCAGCTCGATTCATAATTCAAACAGGAACTTGAAAGATCAACTGAGTTGTTATTTTGCCACAATTAGACGATTGCCTGTTGTGCTTTTCTGCTCTGGCTTTTCTGGCTCTGGCTGGAGACGGGGAAGCGCTGTAGCCGTCAACTTCTCTCCTGTCAAAAAGGGCGGAAGAAAACTGAGAAGTGATGATGCAGTAAAATAATCGGTTGTGACACGCTGTACTGCTGCATTGTGGGCGACAGGTGACTGTTTGTGACTTACTTTCAAGAGGAGAGAGTGCAGAGCCTCTGTCAGTCGCCTTGTCAAATACAAGAACAAAAGGTCAGTGATCACTGTCAGAGATTCAGCTGGAGGCCATAGCTTGGATCTACGATTGTAGTGTATCAACTCTGTCTCCTGGAAATTATGTTTGTATGTTATTTGTGTTGCCGTTGTGATGGTGAATGAAACACTGCATTTATGTACCACACTTGAATCACAAGGAGGTGGTTGGGGTGGATTGTGGGCGTACGAAGTTTTGCATCCTGCGACAAAAGCACTTTGGTTAAAGTTAGGGAAAGATTGTGATTTTATCTCAAGCTGTTTTAATGTTAACAAGAATTTTTCATTAAGTTTTAGTCTAGTCGCTGACTGAAAAGTTTTAGTTTTAATCTTTTGTTTTGTTTTAGTCAAGATTTAGTCAGTGCAACTCAGTTTTCACAACTTTAGTCATAGTTTTAGTCACAGTGTCAGCTTCTAATTTTAGTCATGTTTTAGACAGAATTTCTTTTTCGTCATTTGAAATTGTTCATTTTATTCAAAACTGTTTATTCTTCAAATGACCTCTCACTGTTAGATCTAGTGTTACAACCCACCTCAGCTGTTGGGTTGGTTGTAACAGTGGAACTCTACTGTATTTGACATTAACTGGCATAATCTGTGATTGTGTTGTAGAAGAGTTTCTTTTGTAGTAGACAAATATGGATACGGAGTTTCAAAGTTTGAGAGATCTAGAATGAACGCCTAAGTCATTACTGGTGCATTATTATTGGACAGACACTGATGATGTTTATTACCTGATAAACAGAGTTTTTTTTATAGCTTACTGAAGTTTGCTAGATTTGATTGAACTTAATGAAACAGCAGTAAAAATATGTAAACTGCACCATCAAGGCAGAAGAACATTATCTGAGAAACATCACGTTTATTCACTCTACATGGAGCAAATACTGATACAGAACTATGTTTAATGTTCGCAGAATAAGTTAGTGCCTTTTAATGAGTCCTAAGAAATCACTGATCATCTTTCAGAAGGAAGAGATGTTTTATTGTGAGCTCAGCTTTGTTAAATTTAACAGTATGTTAATGGAGTCCACATAGATCTTGACCTACACTAATATTACTTTTAGTTCTAGAAGGGACTTATTATACATGTGATCTAATCAATCAACTTATGTAACTGGTATTTACCTTGACAGACACTGTGAAAAGGTGTATTTTCAGGTGTCTTTGGCGCACGTCTTTAATCCACAAGGTGCTCGTCTTAATTGGGAACAGTACACTCAGTCTTACTTTTGGTTTGAGTTTAAAAGAAAACAGTCCACAGTTTCTCTTCTTTCTTTTCTTTTCTTTTCTTTCCACCTGACGGGTCACTGTTGAAGATAAGCAACACACTTAGTCAGATTTATTAGTGCTTTGAGATGGCTGATTAATGTGATCTAGGTTGTCCACCTGAACGGAGCCAACTATTTCATCTCTTCTTGATTCATTGTCATTATAATTTAGTAATGAAACAAAAGGGCGTCAACCAATACTTATCATCACACTTTTCGTTGACAAAATGAACACTGGTCTCAAATCACTGTGTGTGTTGCTGTGTTGGCTAGGACTCCCTGAAAGAAGAGATCTAGTATCTCAATGGGATCTTCCTGAAAAAGGAGAAATATATAAACTGCTGACTTTTGAATAATGCTGTAGGCTAGGGCTAATGAGTGGTTGGTAGACAAGCTACAGCTCTTGTTTTTTAGCCTTAGTCTTTGTGTGCAATGAAACAGCATGGCAGGCTGCCATCACCGTAAACCACGAAACTAACTGTGATGGAAGCAGAGAAGAGTGATAGAAATGGAAATGGTTACCCACTGTCGGCCGCCGCACACCAGTACAATACAGAGCGTGCAGGGCAGGTGAGGCTTGCTTGTTTCCTTGTGCTTGTTTTTGCCACTGTTTGGCTCAGATTGTACTTCTAAGTGTCTGATAAGGTTTTGGAGAGGATTGCTACAGTGAGAGACCTTTTCCTAAAGCACAAGATACATTTTGTTTACCCAGAAACAGCTGTTTTATTGCTCTCACCAAACTAACCTGACTCCCTTTGACAAAGCTGTAATTTTAACATTATTGTCAGCTTCATTCAAACTTGGCTGTTCAGTATGTTTTCAGATAGACTATCAAGCAACATTTATTGAACTGCAAAACTTTTGAAAAGAGTTGAGCAAGACATTTAGGGTGACGGCGACGTTCATGTAATATTGTAAATAAGCCAAGTTAAAGCCTGGATTACACTCCCAAACAGACGCCCTTTGAACTAAAGTCTGCTTACCAGGGCTGGAAATTCTTAATTTTAGGGGGAAGGCCACTCGTCCGTTGATGCTGACAGTTTTTTGAGGGCACAAAGGCCAAATGTCTAGTGTGTGATATGTAATGAGAAACTTTCTCGAAGTAGTCATTGGAATATTGAGACACTAACTCATTATTTACTATCATGTTATTACTATTATTTATTTGAGATATTAAGTCATTATTTTGAGAAAGTTTGTGATTATAATGACTTACAGGAGGGGCAGTAATGGGCTTCCATAGAGAGAGACAGGCCATAAAAAAGTGGTGCAGTGAAACGTAGAGGTGTTGAAAGTATAAAGTGTGGATCTAGGTGTATGTTGCTGTTAACAGGGACTCCAGTCTGCAGTGTAAATCACAGAACTGTAGAGTAACATTACACTTCATAATCAAAGAAATCGACACATCTGTCTGTACTGGCGTGCTCCTTTCTCTCGTGCTCGTCCTGAGCGCTCTGTCTCTGTCAGATTGCATTGCAATTAAACAGCCTGTTGGTTTTCCTGAGGTTCTTACAAGGCTTGAAATCTAACCCACCACTAGTTATGTGCTCAAGCATTTCACCTGATGTTGCCCAATCAGAATCTCAACAAAAGACACTGGTGTCTAAAAAACATATTGACAGGAAAGAGACAGATGACAAAATGGGAAAATAAGCTTTGGGATTGTGGGGAGGGCAACATGGCCTCTGTGGCCGCAGAGCATGCCATATTTTTGAGGGACATAAGGTCAAACTGAGTGGGTATGGCGGCCGTTGTGGCTGCCTTGAAATTCTGCACTGCCCTGGTGCTAACTATTGTATGATAAACACATTTTTTTTTGCCAAACTAGATATCAAACAAAAGCCAGAGACCATAACACAGACTCAGCCGGTCCAGGTCTGCAGCTGCGAAATGACCAGACATAGAATGATTTTACCAACGAGAAAAAGCAAGGAGAGCTCACTCTGCAGCTACTTCCAGGGACCAGTATGTCCCCGGAAGAACAGTGCACACTGACTGGCAAAAAAAAAAAAAAACTAAATAAAAACCAAACAAACTAAACTAAACAAACAAAAATGCTTGACTTAAAGAATCTCAGTATCCTGAGGGTCTCCAGCTGATGATTCGATTGTTCAGCTTTCAGGGGGCAGCCCTTGTTTTCTCTCCTTGTCTGCGAGTATGTGTGATTGTGTGAAAATGTGTAAGTGTGTGTTTGGGCCTTGTAGTACAGCCTGCAGATGTTGCAAGTGTGAATTTGGCTTTTCATTGGTGCAAGAGGTGTGAGCCACTGGGGGATTGTTACTTTGACTGATTTACACACTGCAGAAGTCTTTCTCTGCTTGTTTACCCCTGGATTTTTTTAAAAAACCTCACATTTATCCTTTTCTTTTAGTTTAAAAAACAGCCAACATGGAAAGACTGCTTGTTTTCAGTGCAGATGAGTTCATGAATCTCTGGACCAGAGCATGTAATCTTAATGCTAGTAGAGTGATGATTTGCCTTATAGGGAGATGTTGTCATCTTTTTATTTTCAATATAAAGTAATGTTTTAAACATGCAGAGTTGAGTCAGCCTGTTGGCAGTGTTTGAAGATGGTGTATTGTGGCTTATTTGTTCCCAGTCATGTTCCACTGGACTGTTTCTGAATGAGCAGAGAGTCTTTGAATTCCAGCGTCAGGCAGCAGAAAGTGTGAGAACTGCCTCAAGATATTTGCTTTTATTTTTGTAGCTGAAAACTATAAAATGCTCAGTGGCAAAATCTGAAGCATGTGAGAGATGCTGCTGTTGCCTTTTGCTTCATAGAAAAGCAATAAAAATGTCTAAAGCTTAAACAGAGATAATAAATAAGGAGTCTTAAGAGGAGGGAGAGGAAATGGAAGGTCAGTATTAGAATAACAGATGCATCAAGAGAAGCTCTTTAAAATTTGAAAAAGTCACAAAGAGATGTAGAGTGGAAGTATGATACTGAAAAAATCTATATAATACATTTTTATTCTATTTTATATAGAATTGCAACCTATGGAAACCCAAAAAAAGAACATCCGTTATCGGCAGAGTGTGTAACAGTTATGTCAGAAACGTCTATGTGTTGTGTTCAGGGTCACCAAATTCCAACAACCAAAATTTGTGCCACCTGTAGTTGATTAAAAAAATTGAAACTGGAAAATAAACATTTCTGTTCTGACCCTTGGCTTGAAACATGTCTACGCTTTGATTCATTAACACAATAGATGAGAGATAAGTAGTTTCCCGGTCTTTGTTTTAGCTGCATTTCCTTTTCATTATGATAGTTTGCTTCATATTCTCCCTAAATCTGTGACTTTGTGGTGACTCGCAATTTTCCCTGTTGGATGTAGGTGAGCAAAGATGGGGGACAGGTTACCCTACACCTGGCCCACGTGTGCGCAGCCTTCCCTGCTTTCTTCACAGCCGCTGGATGAAAGCCAGATTTTAGAAAAGCGTCTGTCCTGTAGTTTTGTATGACTTTTGAAAACTAGAAGCAGTCAGAATGTGGGACGTGGTCTCAATATGTGAGACGTGGGACAAGGGATAAAAATACTGTGCAGTCCCACATAAAGTGGGGCACCTGGTCACCCTAATTGTTTTGCAGAGATATCTACTGAAGTTAGCACATGCTAACCAGCTAGCCTCGTCCGTACAGTCTAATAATACCACTTCGTCTGTCAAGAGGCGATAATCTGGTGTCTCCATATGCGAGCAGCAAGTTTGCTACTTTTGCAAGCTCTCTCAGAGTTTAGTCTCATAAAAATTAACTAACAAAATGTCATGAAAGGGAATATTCTCACACCTATTGTCTGTGAGAAATCGTACTCCCACGGCTTGATATTAATTTAAATTTTTTTCTCAGTGTCCTGCAACTGTCTAGAATTCTACTTTCAACTGACCAGACTAAAAACCATTGTTCCAAGGTCTTTTTTTTTATTGCACATAGTCCGCCATGTAGGTTCTGCTACTTTTTCCCTGCACTTTAATACATGAATGAAATTTCACATCACCCAGTTTTAGACCACAACCAGTTTCTGTCATTCTTTCATTCATTGGTTGAGTTTTTCTGCTGTCCTAAACACTGTATTCTTGTGTCCTGGGTGCACTGTTCAACCATCATCAACTCTGGTTTGGTTGAAAATAAATTCTTAATCATCCATGTTAGATGTGAAAATGTTCTGGGACATGTTGCACACATTTATTTGTGTTAGCAGTTTCCGATAGCGATGCGCGTTACACCCCCGCCTTGCATCTAAAGTGGTCTATGGATTTAGGAAAAAGAACAGTGCTGTGAGCAGACTCTTCCTGGCCTGAAACCTCCTAAAAGTCACAGAGACCAATGGGGGACAGTTTGATAACGGGGAATAGGCTACTGTATCAATGTGCTTTTTCTCTCTGGCGCTCGCAGGATGAGTCACAGCTCGCTGATAGGACTGTGCATCACTGATTCACTGATCTCACGATTCGAATCGATTCGATTTCACGATGCATTACGATACATCATTACATATACATCATTTTCTGTATTACTGCACATGGCTACTTTTTCATCAATGAATACCAGCAGTCACATAAATATGAACTCCATTTTGTACTGATTAGAAAGGTCTTCAGAAATCAATCTCCAGATCTCCAGTTCACAGAACGCTCCTGGAGCTTCAGCAGAAAATGGGGTTGCAGCCAAATCCAGTTCAATTGAGGTAAATGGTGACCAGTTTTAAATGTAAAAAAAAGAACACACACACAAAAAAACACACAAAATGTCTCCATACTGCTCGTGTGGTGTAATCCAAGTGTCTGTAAGCTGCGACATTAAAATTTGACCCATTTACCACTTACACCATGTTTTTAGTCTAAATTTCAGCTGTAGCCCCTCAGACCTGATCTTCGTCCACACGCCTGAAGCGGGTACACTGGCACTCGCCCAAGCAGCGCGACACGAGATATACGAGATCTCACGATACCTTCATATCTGTGTTTACATGCTACCTGGAAGCGACTCACAGAGAGAGATCTGCTCAGAAATAGTTATGCGCAGAGTTGACTTCACAAACTTTCAACAAAGAAGAAAATGTCCGAGGGCATAGAAGAGGAACATCATTTCTTTGCTGCAGCTACACCACCTGGGCGAGAGCCTGTGTACCTGCTTCAGGCGTGTGCACGCGGATCAGGTCTGAGAGGCTACAGCTGACATTTAGACTAAAAACATGGTGTAAGTGGGGTCAAATTTTAATGTCGCGGCTTACGGACACTTGGATTACACCACACGAGCAGTATGGAGACATTTTGTGTTTTTTTTGTGTGTGTGTGTTCTTTTTTTTACATTTTCAAACTGGTCACTGTTCACTTCAATTGAACTGGATTTGGCTGCAATGCTGTTTTTCCGCTGAAGCTCTGGGAGTGTTTTGTGAACTGGACATCTTCACCCTTCCTCACATCAGCAAAGGGGGGAGGAGATATTGAGTGAAATTTCATTTTGGGTGAACTGTCACTTTAATACACACAGTATTTTTCGGACAGTGTTTAACATTATCAATTAGTAAGCTTTGTTCAATTTTAACTGCTTTCTGAGTATTTTCTTACTGATAGACTAGTCGACTAGTATAAATTAAATTTTGTGTTAAATCGACAGGGAAAGACTGGATGACTCTCTTCTCTTTCCCAGAGCTGGGCGGCAAAGTTGACAGCGTCTCCTCAGTTCTGGGCTGGGTTCGCTGTTTTCTCAGTAGCGCCAGGCGTTAGCTTCTCAGAGTGAAAACGGCTAACGTGGTTTCTCAAGTTAGTGGTATTTTCAAGGTGTTTGATTTTTGTGTGACAGACTTAACACACAACGTGTGTCTTGTCCAGTTCGTGCTTCCCAGCAAGTTCATAAAATCTAAAATGTGTCCAGAGATCTGTTTTTAAAATACTAGGTGTGTTTTTAATCACTTGCTCTTGATAGTCACCTCCCTCCGCCATATTGCACTTGCTGTGGCGGTGGTTGCTGCACGCTGGTTGCTACGGCGCTGGTTGCTACGGTGCTGGTTGCTACCAGGAAGTTATTTTGAATTTTAGAACTTTAATGTCCAGCAGCTGCCGGAAAATCAAAACCGAACATCTCTATGCTATAATTGATGCAGAATCATCCACATCCACATCATGATGCATCGTAGAAACGATTAATTTTGACACCCCTGCTAGCCGAGCTAACGGCTGTTACTTTAGCAACACCTTCCCATCAGGAACACAACCTCAGTGCTGTCTCCCCTGTTGGTCTTGGAGGCTGTGTCCATCCTGGTGCCTGACTGTGTTCACTCCTGAGCCTGGTTCTGTTGCCTGCTAACATCAGCTGACAATCTCACTTAGTTACTGTAGCAACAAAGCTAAATTTGTCCGTCAGGAAACCCTGTAATTAAATCAGCGAGAGTTGAAGTTGAGCAGCTGTGGGACATCGGAGGGTAAACCAGACAATATTTTCTCCAAATATGATCCAGTTTTAGTGTGAATGTATTCTTTCATTCTCCAGCAGCATCACAAGCTAAAAAGGAAAAGACAAACTATTAAATTACCTGAAAATAATTACAAAATTACTTATTTGTCATTGTCATTTTTTGTCAATTCTGACTTAATGGAAACTTTAATTACATTTTATGGAAAAACCTGATTAAAGCTTGCACAGATTATATGAACATGGACACAGTATTAATCTTTACCTGTGGTGTATTTCCTGAAGTTAAAACGCAAGTTTAAAAAGTGCAGTAAGGCCAAAAAACTTAGACAGCAGCAAAGGAAGAAAAGACAAAGTGCCTCATTTACCAAAGGTCCTTAGCCACATTTTTCACATAAGAGGAAGTCAAACAGCTACCTGTGAAAAATCCATATTAATGTCTCCAATACTGTGTGATCAATTTCTTACATTATCTGAGGCACAGAGCCCTCAGATATAATTTTAATTTTTTTTCTACATCTTCTTAAATGATCCTCAGAATCAGGGATAACGTCAAAGATAATTCGTACCCCCACAGAGATTAGAGTTTGGTTTCTCTGTCTGTCTGTTAGCAGGATATGAGGAACCTCAGAACAGATTTCTGTTGAATTTGGTGGATGGGACGGCCTCAGGCCAAGGAACAGATGATTAGATTTTGGTGGTGAGCTGGATCTAGGACTTCTTCAATTAGACAATTATCATTTTAGGCTGTGACTATAAAACTAACAGAGATTGAGGCTTGATTTTAAATCCCAAGGGTGTGTTTGCAGAGTAACTATAAAGTGCCTTCCTCTTATAAATGAAGCTCAAAGAGCGAAGAATTTGAGGGGAGCTGTGTCATCTTTTATTTTACTTTGGAGTGTTTCCAAACATCTTCCAGCCTGGTGACATCTTGTATTTGTCCTAGTCTCAAGAACCGCCTGTTCTTTTGTTTTGCCTTTGCCCTTTTTGTTGGATGGGGTCAAGGTTAGGGAAACAAGGACAAAGGAAGCGTAAGACCAGAGAACTGGTGGCATCCACAAGTTTGAGGTCCAACTGTTGTTCATGACAAATGTCTAGCTGTTTTTGATAAAACTGCTCAGATTGTTTTGGCTCTTTTAGTGTGTGTGCGTGTGTGTCTGTATATGTGTGTGTAAAAGTAAAATATTGATAAATTTTATGTGAATAAGATCCCTTTCTACTATTGTTTCATTCTTTAAACGTATTGGTTTTCAAACTGGGGTGCACAGAGCCACAGCAGCAGGTGGAAAGCAGAAGCATGTTAAGTTAATGAGCAAAAAAACACATACACATCACATCAGACTTATTATTTATGAAAAGACATTTTTTCAAGGTATGATTTTGCTTTGTTTTTAGATATAGGAATTAATATCGTATTGCAGACCTTTTAGTGTGATATTATCGAACTGTGAGTTTTAAGTATCTAATACTTTTGCTTTCTAGCCCACAGTAAGACCAAATATCAATACCACCTTAACATCAAGAAAGAGTTAGCTTAGCATAAAGGCTGCTGGAGGTAGGGGGCAAAAGCTATCCTGTCTCTTTTCAAAAGTTACAAAAATTGTATATATTTTTTGTTGAATACGAATGAAAAACAAAATGTAAAAACAACGAGTTGTGTTTTACAAGGAAGTCGTGTGCTGGGCGCGATGAGGGCAAAGTCAAGACCCGTCCTACTCTCACTCTGATTGGCTGGTACTTGTACTTGTTTGTTTGGGTTTTTTGGGTTGGTTCAGTTGAGGTGTGAGGACTGTGATTGGTTAGGGTAAGAATCAACATTTTTTTGTTGTTTTAATATGTGCATCTTTATATGTTTTATTTAAAAGTGCTCTGTTTATTATTAGTATTTAACAGCCCAGAATCAAGCACTGTTTCTAGCATTGTCCTGCACAGTCTCATTATAACTTATGTCTAGTGACCTCTTTCAAGCAAACCTGTCAAACACACTCTCCTGACGCCGATGTTATGAGGACAGACGTGTGTCACAGCATCACAGCCCTTCTACCGATGATCCTAACTGACCTTCTCTTTCCTCCCTCTCTCTCCTTGCCTCCCTTCCTCCCCCCAACCCGTCTCTTCTCCCTATCTCCTGTCCAGATGCAAGGTGTGCCGTCCCCCCCTCCTATCATCATCACCATCATCGCTCCCACGCCCTCTCCTTCCACGCTCCCTCCTACGACCGTCCTGCTCACGAACGCCCCTCCTACGATCGTCTTGCTCACGAACGTCCCTCCTACGACCGTCCCTCCTTCGACCGTTCCATCTACGACCGCCCCTCCTTCGACCGTCCCTCCTACACCCGCCCCTCGCACGAGCGCCCCATCTACGACCGCCCCACGCACGACCGTCCATCCCACGACCGTTGGAACCCCAGTCTCCGTGTGAGCTCCGGAAATCAGCTCTACATGTTGGACCAGGAAGAGGTATTGTACTCCACACACCAGGAATAAACTGATACTGATAATGGATTTGCACAGACAGGACACCAGATGAGAAAATGGGGCTTTAATATCATCAATTTCAAAGGGATATTTAACATGTGGGAAATAAAAATGACTTATTTTCCACCATAGATAAAAGACTTAAGAGAGGATGTACGGCACTGCAGTGAAAAGAGAATCTAATTCATCTTTTTGGACATCTAACACATTTGATCACAGTTAGGTGATACCAAGAATATTTAAGTACTTATTCTTTAAATATTCAAGGTGTGCGGCCATTCAAGGTCTGGCTGTCACTTTGTCACACTTTCAGTCTCAAGTCAAGTAAATTGTTTAGGGAGTCAGGTCTCATAAAGTCAGTTGATAGATAACTCAAGTCAAAGTCAAGTCCTCATTTTTTGACTTGAACCTGCAGTGATTGATCTTTTTGGCCACCTGGTGGCAGCGCAACAAGCTTTGAACACAACACTGACATTTACGTGAGCTTGTAAATGCATCTGTTCACTTGAAAGAATAAAGCTAAAATAGCCAGTGTAAAAGTATGACAGAAATATAAGGGAGAATATAAAATATATAAGAAATATTTCCCTCCCCACAGAATCCAATACAGTGTAGGTAGAAAACATGGCGTACCCTTTAACCCATATTATACAGTATGTACTTACACATGCCACTTACTGTAGGAGGGTATAAGGCCTCGCTCTAAGAAAAAGCAGGGTAATGTGTTCCAGCTAAAGTTACCTTGAGCTGCATTTAATGTGTGAAAAGCCCATATAAATCATATTTATTGTTATTATAAAGGGAAATGGCCAACAAGGTTTGAGTGAATCCAGTTCCACGTTTGTAAGAAATCCAGATTCAGCAAGTTCTGAGTCTATAAAAGTACTTAAAGGGATTATTCAGGTTGTTTGTAGGAGGTACTTATCCATAGTCAGTGTATTACCTACTTATGGTAGGCGGTTGGCACATCCCCAGTTTTCAGAAGTGGACAGGAGTACAAGCAGTGTACTGCTGTGGACAGCGTCAGCAGCAAAATGTATTCTGACAAACTAAAAAAAGGCTCCACCCAGTTTGGCGTCTAGGCTCCGACTTCATCACTCCCCGCAGGTTATATAAGCAAATTCTTGAACCGCCCTGTCGGAGCCTGCAGGTGGATGCTGGGGCGGTGGTGGCGTTAAAAGAGCAAGCAGTGACACTAGTGAATATGCAGCAGTAAGGAGCAAATAAAGGCAAAACCTGACTCTTAATTTTTGAAATGTCAATCTTTTCCCATAAATATTAAGTAATTTGTTATGTAATTCTTGGAAGTTAAACCTAAATGGATTGTAAAAAGGTTTTTTGATGATTCTGATTGGATAAGCAGATTTGTTACTGGGTTCAGATTCTATAAAACTCTATCTTACCCGAACTCTAGTTACAGCTTCAGCTTGGGAAGAGGAACATAGGTCGATGGCGTTCTCATCATGTCATGTCATAAGATTCTCACAGCCTTTGTGCCACTTAAAGGACCCCACTTTTCAGCTAATATCTGTTAAAAAGGAGGTCAGAGACAGAATTTATCCAGCTTCCCTGGATCACTGTCGCCTCAGGCTCGCTTATGGGGGTTCAGTTTCAAGGCCAGTTGTTAATTCTGTGGGAGTCAGCTGTGGTTGGAAACTTTTGGTAATCCTGTGCATTGTTTAACTGGATCATAACTGTGTAACCAGTAACCTCTCAGAGAAAAAAAACATTCTTAAACAGTAGGATGTCTGTGATGCTTTGAAATGAAAAGTTATAAATCACTTTCTCAGCCTGTCTGATCTACGTACTTCTGCGTCACTTACTTTGTTAAATTTTCTTGCTTGCTTGTAGAGTTGCAGGTGCAGAAATGTGTAATTGTATTAGCTTAGTGAATGCAAGACAACATTTTTTGCATTGGAGAAACTGACACCAACCGCTGACTTCACCAGATTTAACATTTTTAGAGTAGTCATAGATTTCTGTCAGTAACATTGAATTATTTTGACCTGATGGCAGGCTACATATGTTCGGTTAAGATAAGCAGACACTGGATTAAACCTGATTTTAGTTCCTAATTGGTATGCATTTCATGTGCAGAGTGTAGGAGTCACAACACCTGATTAACTGCCTATATGATCAGGGATGGTAAGATACTTTTACTTTTACTTAGGTTTTTGCCATTGAGAAAGGCAGGGCAAGTTAAGACAGTGTACAAGATCACCAAGAAGACGTGCAATGTCAGCCCAACTTTGGAAATAAAAAAACACCCTATATAAAAGCAATGCAAACTCATAAATGCAAAATACAACAGCTGTCCAGTCAGTGCCAGTTGTATATGTTCTTCCTTTATACCATTGTCCTTTACTGTTGTCCAAAAACTATTAAAGAGACATCAGTGGGTGACTTGTTACTTCATTACAAACTGCAGTCTGTAGTGAAGCGCTGTAGTTTATCATAAATCGTTCCCACATACACCATCCTAATAATAATAATAATTATAATAATAATAATAATGATAATAATGGATTACATTTGTGTTGCACCGAATCTTACATACTCAATGTGCTTCAGAGTGAAGGGGGTAACTAACTTGGACCACCACCGCTGTGTAGAACCCACCTGAGTGAGGTAGAACGTTCACCACACATCAGCTCGATGTAAAGAGGGAGGGAAAAGGTGCCATAAATACTCACAGCTGAAAATAGTCCCCAACAAATGATTTACTCCCCTTCACAGCATCCAGCTGTTTAAGGAAATACGAGAGCCTTTTTAAAATATGAAACTATATGTTTGTGACCCACTTAACTTTTCTGTAGGAACCAGTTGAAAAGATTTGAGAGAAAGGCAGCTGCATCGGCCGTTTCGGTCTTTTCAACATACAACCACAACACCAGTTAGCATCTGCAGCCAGGATTAATGTGTTGTTTCTGTCTTTTGATAACACTCCACCCTGTGGATGCATTTGTTAATTAGGTAATAATTTTTTAAAAATCATTATGGATAGCAGGTTTAATAGTTTTACCTGAATAGAACTTACTGCTGCATATTTATTGGATGTGACATTAAAGTACAAGTCTAAGTCTGGCATATTTGTAGCTGGGTATGAAAGCAGTATTCTTTTTTTAGTCTGTATTCATTTTAAGACATGATTTGGTTCTGTGTTTGAGCTGTTTTAACAGATTCACAGCTGTGCAGCTACACAGTGAGGCTGCGATCTTCTGCTGTTAAACCAGC